>NW_027263919.1:0-10609 GCF_044049435.1 Aspergillus pseudodeflectus | reverse complement strand
ATATTTGTTAGTAGAATTCTATAGAATTCTATAGAATTCATATTAATTTATAAGGAGATTAGTCTAGATCTTCTTGTATTTATAAGAAGATCAATCAAGACCATTCCTTATTTTCATGTGAATATAGATACCTTATAATTAGGCATTAATGTGTGCCTCAGGCATCTATATTCTAATAATTACTAGTAATAGCCTAGCCTCCTATATATAGAGCTAAAGCTATTTAATTAGCTCCTATATATCTAGTACCTCTAGGCCTAGTATATTCCTAGCTTTATCTTCCCTAGAATAACTACTAGAGGCTTTAGCCTCTAGTAGTATTATAATACCTTCCTAAGATCCCTTTAAGGCCCTCTCTAAGGGTAATACTAAGGGTAATGCCCCTAAGCTCCTAGTACTAATACTAACCATGCCTACTATTATTTATAGGAAATCTATAATAACCTTACTAATAGGACCTCTAGTTACCTTCCCTATAATTAAGCCTACTATTATATATAATCTTTATATTAAGAATCTTACCTACTAGCTTATAACTATAAAGGTCCTTGGCCTTTTGGAGGTTTGCGAGTAGTGTGAAAGGTAGGAATGAGAGTAGATAGCTTGTCGCGATAGGTTAATTCTAAGAATAAGGATCTGATAGTAAATTAACGCTAGCTGTTAGAATCAACCCCTTGCGAGCAGAGGAAGTTCCCTGTGGGCTTAGTCAGCCCGCGGGCTGACTAAGGACTAAGTTATGGGTTGCCAGTATCTAAGTACATTCGCGAGGGCCTTACAATAACCCTTTAATATAGCTATAAAGGTAAACATACCTATATAGAGAGATATAAGGCTACTATGAAGGAGGTACTTAATAAGGTCCTCTTACTATAAGAGGAGCTTAACTACTAGTATACTATACTTAGGGAGCTCTCTAGGCACCTTAGTGCCTATAAGCCTTATAATCTATTCCTAGAATAACTAGTTCTCCTAGAGATAGTAGCTAGTACCTCTAGTACCCCCTCTAGGTTAGGCTCTAGTAGATACCTAACTATCTCTAGAACTATAAACCTCTAAACCTCTATAGCCTCTAAGTTAGCCCTTATATAGTATGCCTCTTAGGACTTACTAGGTCTATAATACCTCTTCTCTAGGTCTTAAACCCCTACTAGTTCCTTCTTATTCTTAACCTTTTTATTAGACTACTATGCTACCCCTATATACTATAGCCTCTAGAGCTACCCTCCTATTTAATAAGCCCCTAAGATATCTCTTTACTTACTATTCTCTAGGAGCCTATACCCTAAACTAACTACTAAACTAGCCCTTTACTAGCTATACTATACTATAGCCTCTAATATATAATACCTATATAAACTAGTACCCCTAAGGTATATATCTAGTTTAGCTACTAAATAGGGAGAGCTATAGTAAATATAGCCTATAGAGGTATACTATTAATTATAAATTTAAGATTAATTAGCCTCTATATCCTAGTAATTACTTATATATCTACTATATCCTTTTATAAATAAAGAAGCCTATGCAGAACTGTTTGGCTTTGTCCAGAAGCAAAGACCCTATATTATGCCCCAGCCCTTGCCGATGTAGCTCGAGCGCTGCAACGTGAAGCTCCTCGAAGAGGAAAAGAGGGCCATAATCGAGCTCGTTCCCCCATATTCCACTACTCTTTGCACTGGATGATCCTTATACTTGGCCTTGACCATGCCGTATCAATCAAATACATGGAAAGTAATATCGTATATTTCCTTGCTGGGTACTTCCATTTCTCCCAGAGTTCAGAGCGTATGTCCTCTCGGTCGATATAGCGGGTTAGAGTAGTGGCGACAACAACACCTTCATAAGTGCATTCAGCGATAGAGGTCTTCATCCACTTGGACTGGTCCATTCCGTCGTCGGTCAAGAAAAGTCGAATCTTCACCATGCGTGCCGTGTCACCGCGAGCGGTATATTCGTGTTCTTCAATGTTCTTGCTTTACCCAAGGCGGTGTCGCGGCAGTGTCCTAGGATACTGCCGCGACTCCGTGTGTGGTCGTCCACCAGACTACGAACCAGCCAGTGTGTGGCTTAAACGCGGATAGAAGTCGGGTGGGTGCCGTCGGGTGAGCCGCTCACCCCTCGGGGGTGATCGAGTCGCGCAGGCCGGCGCCAGATCGCTGGGTGCGCAATAGATGGGTGAGTCGCTCACCCGGAGGGGGTGAGCAAGTCGCGAGAGGGGTGAGCCGCCATCACCCTGGCGGGAAACCTTCAGATCCGCTTTTCGGACACATTGATCGACGATTGGCCCTGTACTCCGCCACCTCAGAACACCGGCGCCCTTGGCGGTCTGACAGAGCCACACACACGACGAGAAATGACTGATGCCTAAAATGCCTCGGCGATCACCTTTGGGCAATGGCCTCACAGGGTGCTTTTGGTCGTCTCCTGTGCATAACCAAGGCTTAAATTCCTTGGCTTTGATAGCGTCGCGCTATGCTGGAAATACGATGGAAGGCCTCTCCCTGGCGTTAGCTACTTATCTGTATGTTCTGCGCCAGTCTTTACTCGAAAAGAGCCATCTGGAACTGAGGAAGCCGGCAATTCAGCGTCGGGGGTGAAGACGCGCTGGGAAGTCTTCGTCCACGCAAGAGTTCCAGCATACCATCTTGATTTATGCGAATCCCAAACCGGCGAGAAAATGATACTTCGAAGCCCAGGGTCCAGATTCACGAGGGTGAGGGCATCTTGACGTAAAACGGACCTCCGAGTTTCTTTATACTTCTTGCCCCCGCGAGTGTAAAAAGTCGCGAATATGCCATCGCTTGTTTGTCTTCGGATGAAATATCCGTCTTCGCCGATTTGAAGATTTTGGCTCTAGGATAAGGACGCAAGAGTCCCGCAAGGAACGCTTCTGAAATAGTAGTCCTTGCATCCTCCGTCATGTCATGATCGACGCTCGTAGTATTTGACGTAGCGAACCCGAGAATCCTGGCGGGATTTATTGACGCGGGGCCAGAATTTCGAGCCATTGGCTGGACAAGCGTTGATCGCGTGTTTCCTCTTTCCTGCTTTGACAGCCATGAGATTATTATATCTTCAGGCTGAGAAAAGGACCGACACAATAGTCATCGCCATGGCCGACATGGAATCCTCCCGAACGCAACCCTCGCGAGATGATTATATATACTGCTGAACGGAATGATCTGGTAAATAGTGACCTGGCGTGACCATTATTGTCATATAAGGGTATAGGGATCTCTAAGTAAGAGAATAGACTAACGGTTCAATGAGAGTATCTGAGCTCTTTAATCACCCTCCTGGTACACTTGTATGCCCGCTTCTCCGACTCTGATATCTTCTACTAAGATTCCTTGCCACCCCTTGACCGGTCCGTATCGCCTGTTGCAAAGTCAAAACTAAGCCTACAGCCTTATGGTCTTCAGTGAGCTTGGGATGCCGCTGCGCAAAATATCGACCATATTTGAACAACGCCCAATAGCAACTCCCAACATTGATAAAGCTTATAATGATCTTGTATGGCATCTGCGACCTGAAGTTAGTAGTTCGCGTCGCGGGGTGTCCACAGCGGAGGAAGGGCACCTACATAGTATCCGACAATTGTCCAGGTACTCACACGCTCTTTCTTGAATCTCAGGTGAATCTCGTTGAAAATCATGACCTGAAGTAGGTATAGCCCCAGTATCGCGAACGACATAGCGACGCAGAACCAGGGCTGCACGATGAGCGAGACGGGTAGGATGAACGGGGTCAATAGGTATAGAATCGTCTCGTAGACCTGTGAGTCTGAACTTAAATAGGGACGTACCAGTCAGCGACGGGGAGTTTTCCATACCTCCTGCCAAACAAAGATTTTCGTTCCAACTTCCCATCTCCCTAATTTCCAGGACCCGAAGATATACGCGACATTGTGCCACACCCCAGACGTGGTAAAGAAATTCCACCGTGTAAAGCGCTGCCGAAACACGGTCATCTCACCAAACCCTCCTCTCTCCTTGTTTTTCTCTCCAAATAGTAAATTGGATGGTGTACTCGTTTCCACGAACACCGCACTGCACATTTTGATCCGGCCACCTAATCTGCGGCATGAGTCACCCAGGAACCAGTCTTCACTTATGGAGAAGCCAGGGTGATGCTCTAGTGTCCTCTGCAAGAATACGCGATCCCACAGCGAGATTGCCCCATGAGGAAAAGTGGCACTGCCGACCTTTGCCGAGAAACAGCGCTGTAAACCGGCGAGTTTGTACTCGAGGTCTTGTGCTTTCTGGCACCATGTTGCCTCTTGAGTAGTCAGACCTGCCGCTTTGATGGTGTAGCCGATGCATCGCGTTCGATCCGATAGGCGAGAAGCAACGACGATGAAGTTCGGTGGGAGGATACAGTCGTCGTCCATGACAAGCACGGAGCGAAAGCGGTTCACAGCGTAGCACCCAACGAAGAGCGCGACGATTTTCGAACCGACGGGACTCCAGATATGGTTTACCCCATATTCCCGGCATATGTCCTCGGTGTTATCAAGCGGTGTTGAGGAGTTTCCATTCGCGACTATGTATATGTTCTCTGCTGGAAAGACCTTCATTGCCGCCTCGAGGGTCTTCCCGAGTATAGGCGCGGATCGGTACGTCGGGATCAGGAGTGCAGTGCTGAGGGCTCTGGGATTGATGTTTCGTTGCTCGTAATACTCCGGACCTGGTGCGTCGCCCTGGAAGGTGATCAAAAGCGGAGTATAGGCATAGCTAGATACTCGATTAGTATCCACACCGTTATCGATCTATAGCCCAACCCACAATACTAGAACCGCAATGACAATAGCCCACCCTCCCTGGAAAACGAACTTGTGCCGCATGATCCAGTAGAGCCAGAACGCTGCACCCTCCCAGAGCGGCACGCCGATAAGAAAGAAGTAAATGAAGGCGATGAACAGTGTATAGATGCCGTACTCGATGCAAACCTTAGTCCAGAACCCGCGCTGGTGCTTGATGTCTACTAACCGCGCCATATTGTAGAAGCTTCGCGTTGTATGCATGCTGTCACGGCCCTCCTGGCAAGGTATGTTTTCAGGTCCGGCTGGTTGCCTTATGGCGTCTCTCCAATGAAGTTTCAACGACCGATCAAGCCCTTGAGGAAGGTGAGACGTATTTGAATGCCCGCTTTCATCCACTGTGGCAGGATGACACTCTAGTCCTAACACTGGGTGGATGTCTGATAGTCTAATTCCCTCCCCCAAACCGTCTGTTGTTCGTGGCCATGCCTGGTGCCCTCTTTGGTCTGGTGATGCTTGCATTGCGCCTCTCCATTAACATGCGGGTAGGCGGAAACGTTGATGCCGTACAAGCTTTAGCGATATTTCTCACGGTGTGATGTACCTGCTGAACCACTTAGCGGAGACAACCCTGAGTCCAGCAAACGTTCGTTCTGTGTTTTTTGTGAATATGTAAGGTATAATGATGACTGTAGCTCAGGGATATCCATTGCCAACTAAGTCCTTGTCACCGTTTAATGTATATATTGGGAAGAATTATCCGTCAAAGGCATCCAAGCACTCTTACTTACGGGGTCTGGACTCCAAATCCCGGCGCGGTCTGTACCACCAGAGGTCACATTCTTGCTCTGCCCCTTGCGTGGCTCTTCAACAGTTGACCCGGAAGTGTTATCCATGAATCACGAGCTGACTCTGCCGAAGGGCTAGCAAGTCGTGTGGTTGCACTAGGAATTCCATCGCAAGTTGCTCGAGCGCCCTGTGCAGCACAGGCCAGTATTCGTCACATTCAGTGCTACATGCTTCGTTGTAAATTAGGCAACTTCGTTTCCTGGCCACGATGAATCCAGTCCAGAGGAACTCCGACGGATGTGCCCGGGCCTGTCGCACCTAGCAAGGAGCACGACTTGGACGATTTCGAGCAGCACTAGCTATTTAATGAGTGAAGGTGAGCACCCTTGACCTCGGCCATTGTCGCGTTTGTGCTGTAAGCTCCGCAAAGGTGTCGCCCGTGGGACTGGGCACTTTAAGCATAATATCAAGATCATTGGGCGTTCCAAAGTCACGATGGTACGTCAGTTTCTGAAGTCCTCAGGAGTTATCCTAGGATGAAGTCCACTGTCTCTACTGGTTGGACCGACCATATTGTGGCGTCAGGAAATTTCGGCAGAAGAAGCCCGGAAACGCCAGGTCATTGAGCTACCGCATTTACTAAGACGGCGGTCGTAAATTGCTACGTTCACACCAATCACCTACTCGTTTGGGACCGCGTCCTGCGAAATCTTCGCTCGGCGAGAGTAAGTCAGCAGCGTCGCCCACCCACCTCTCCCTGCTCTCCAAACTTCGCGGCAACACGAAGCGCATCGTGGACACTCACTTGAAAATTAGCATTTTGCTAGGCGGTGGCGGGTTATGGCGAACAACGAGGGTTTGGACTCTGCTGAATATCACGATGTCCCACGGATCGAGCGTAACAAACGAAAAATAAACGCAGCCTCTATCCAGTTCTTGAGACTATAACATACTAACAGGAATCGCCGCAGTGACTGTGACATGAGCATAAAAGCCATTTGAAACGTGGCGAATGTCAGTGATACTGCATTGGCGAAGACCGCGTCGGAAATCTCGCGTGCCAATGTGTGAACCATCATATGATTTTCTCGGTGGAATCCAGGATCTCGGAGGTGGAACATCTAAATTGCCGCCATTTTGGATTAGTCAGTATTCCCCGGACTTAGTTAACTACCCACTTATAAGTTACGCGCTGAGATGCGCAATCGCCGTATTCGCAATCATGCAGATGATAAACTGAATTGTGTACATCCTAACAGTAGTCAATTGATTTCTCTCAAAGGCAGATATATATTCCGAGGTTCTTTAATATACACCGCACCCGACAATAATCAAAAATAGGCCAAGCATATCAGTTGTTAGGTGCGATACACAAAATATTTCTCGCGCGAAGATACGAATGAAAGCCAATAACTATGGATTGAATTCTCTATTCCATAAATTGTGTACAAAGATAGATAAGAAGTGATATGCATATCACCAGAAAGCGGGGAGAAAATCCTCCAAGTCTTCGCCAATAGAGTGAATGGCCTTGAAATTGCACTCATTCTTCTCACAGACTTGGATGCGCCTCCAGCCACGGACCAGTGATTGTACGAAAGTCCTCCATCCCAAACAGGAACGGGCTTACGTGCCAGCACCTCCGCTATGGTAAGGTGCGGCGTGCTAAAATGAAGCAAGGAGGCAGCTTCAGCTCTAATATGTAGGAGGTTCCGCGGAGTTATGGGATCCCCAGGGGTGAAAGGTCTTTTTTCAACGTCTGGGACGGGGCTAGACTTGACCTTGCACCAACGGGATCTCTCACATGGGCGCGTTCGCAGTTTTTCTGGGGTAGTACAGTCATACTCCGCTTACCCCTTTCTTGGCTCAAAAGTGGGCCTCCCAGACGCTGGATATATATTGCGGCGTCTATGGTTCCCCAGCCATGATTTCGGTCTTCTCCGCCTGATCCCATTATATCAGCACGTCAACTATGAAATCATTCCCCGACCAGCTCGTCTTGGCCCTTATAGTGCCGAGCGCCCTCGCCTTCTCCAATGCATGTCACAAAACCTGGCTTTACTGCGGATCTACTCTGACAACTTATAATGGTGAGAATCGCTATCCCATCCGCGTCCTCCTGAACACGTCCTACGCATAGCCATAACATCAACCTCAATTCTTGCCCGAGGCTCACATCAGGCTTTACCTAGGCTACACTAGGCGCGAAATCCTCTCAGCCATTGAGGTTCCCGTTGATATCGTTATTTCCCCCGCCTCTGTGGCCTACAATGACCCCGGAAACGCGCTGTTTCGATGCGCGGATGATGTGGGGGGATTAGTGCTAGAGGACTATTGCTCTGCGGGTTGTATTAATCCGCCAAACGGGGATATTTGTGCAGCCGAAGATGCATGAATTGTTTAGTCCTGCTGATATATGCAGCCAAGACACATTGTCTTTGTTCTGTAAAAGACTTAACACCTGTACTGACTCTAACACACGGATTAAGATTTGGCCCTCCCGAGGAAGATTGAATGAAGACATACTGATGGTGGTGATAATCGGAATCTGCCGACCCCTCATAGGCGGCTTGTATTAACCTTCAAGATTTGGTTGCGTTGGAAACAAATATTTCTTACTGGCAGTGCCAAATCTGATTCTGGGTCCTGGAGACCTGCGGGGGTCAAGGCTAAGATCCATCCTATTACACTGGCCGCCCTTAACCCAGGGGGGTCAATGAAACAAACGTATGTTGCACTGGCAAGTGGGCGCCAAGACCTGCTAAGCTGGTGGCCGATTGGCTGGCTCAGGATCCACCTTGTGTATCTTGCACTGGGAATCATCGCGTATCTTGCACTGGCTTTTTCACGGCCGATCCAGCTCAGATTAGGCTCTAGGGGTGAGAGGGGCTAGTTAACTATAGCTGGTACTAATTAGGAGTTGCTCTGATTAAAGATTAAGGTGTAGTGGTTGATCAAACATGCCTGGTTCCTCGTTTTTTTTTAGTTGGGGGTTTTTATAGGTTTTGCGGGCGCGGGAGTGGCGTTAGGACTAACTAACCTATACTCCTACTCCCATACTCGCTGCACTAACAGCAGTGGCCGTGGAAACGCGTGGAAACCATAGTAACTACTAAATATGAATGTTATTGTTTATTATTATAGCTGGAGCCAGTCATTCAAGCACTTCAGGCAGGCATTTAGGGGGGTGAATCCCATCAACCAATCCATTGATCCATCCATCCATTATTATTATTGAATAAGTCAAGCAGTCGCGGAAGCAGAAGCAGTTGTTGACTGGTGAACAACCAGTTATAATTATCCCACCATGGAGAGCCAATTATTCGAGAAGATCCCCAGCTTGCAGATTATCATTTGCCGCCAGTGCAAGCATGGGGTACGGCCGGCCGAAGCAGAACGCCATTTAAAGCAGAAGCATTAATTAAACCACCATCAGGCCACCCAGGTCACCCAGGCAATCCAGCAATGGGAGGACATCACGCAGGATAGCCGGGCGATCCAGATCCCATGGGTTATGGATAACCCGCTACCCATATTACCATGCCACGCCAACGGGTTTTTATGCCAGCGGGACCCCACGCAGTGCCATTATATTGGATCCACCATGGCGTCCATGCGGGTGCACTGGCGAACCGCCCACCAATGGTCCCAGCAGGGCCGCCAGGGCCATGTCGGCCAGAGGGAAAAGGCGCATGGGGAGGCAGAGCTGGCACGATCATACACGCGCGTGGCATGGCAGCAGGTATTCCCCACGCGCAGGGGGTCCCATTACATCCATATTAGGTACCCAGACGGCTGCCAGAGCCCGCTGCCACCCACAGAGCAGGCCCAGCAGGCCGTGGATGCCATGGTCATTGCATGGGAGCGGGCGCGCGCCCAGGCAGCGGAGCAGGCCACCATCTAGGCGGACGAGGCGGCTGATGCCAACCCATGGCTGCGCATGACAGGGTGGGCGAGGTATTTAGACGGGGTGCATCCGCAGGATTTGCGCCAGCTGGTGGAGGCCCCAATAGGGGTAGAGGAAGAGGTGGTGGATAAGGATGCTAAGGCAGATCCCACCGAGCAGGGCGTGCGGCTGATTTGGGACGCCATGGACCAGCTGGCGCGGCGTAGCCAGCGGACCGTGCAGCAGTGCGGCGCGGGCATCCGCGCAGAGGCGGCCCGTACGGAGGTAGGCCAGACGCCATACAAGCCGCTACAGGCGTACATGGACGAGGCCAGCATTAAGAAGCACGCGCAGCCGTGGCAGCAGGTGTTAGCATTCATCGCGCGCACGCAGGCCGCCCAGGCGAACATGAGCCCAAGCCAGGATAGCCAGGATAGCCAGGATGGCCATGAGGATAGTGATAGTGGTAGTGGTGGCCGTGGCAAGTGGCTAGGGAGGTTGCCCGCGTATGGGATGACCCCGCGGCAGCGCCAGAAGTGGCAGGCGTTATGGCAGCTGGCCATGCCAGTCGTTGAGAGGCCCGAAGCTGAAGCCCATGCGCAAGCCCGAGCCAGGCCAGGGGTGAGGGTTGTACACACGTTCGCCGGGGCAGGCCAGATCATTGAGGACGTGTGGAGTGCCAGTCCCAGCCCAGGTAGCAGCCCAACCGCGATAGAGACAGGCGAGGAGATGGACGAGGAGGCAGACAAGGAGATGGATGATGGGGTGGAGGCATGGCAGATAACCCCCGTGGAGCAAGCGTGCTTGGAGTTTTGTATCGAGCTGATGAACCAGCGCCACTACACGCACGAGTACGAGAGCGCGCTGGTGTGCGCCATGGCCGTGCAAGGATGGGGCAAGGCGCGCTGGCGCGATCCCAGCAGTTACCCGCCCATATTATCCCGCGTGCTCAAGGTGGCGCGCTTCATGGTGGTGCAGAAGGCGTTGTGGTTGGATCCCCATGCCAAGGAGATCATCCGCATGTGGACGGGCCACCGGCAGCCAGGCAGCAGTAGCCACCCCATTGCATGGCCGTTAACCAGCGCGGACGACCAGCTGGTGGATATCCATCCAGCGGATCCGCCCACAGGATCACCACCACCAGCATCAGGATCGCCACCAGGATCAGGGTTAGG
>NW_027263918.1:0-11096 GCF_044049435.1 Aspergillus pseudodeflectus | reverse complement strand
TGGTTGAGATATTAAGCCTTAAAAAATGGCAGTTTGTATGGTATATCAAGTGATCGGATCGACCGGGGTGAGCGGATCGACCGGGAATTACGTTATCCAATCGCGCTGAGTAACCTACCCCGATGGAAGCTGACGAGAAGTCGACGGCGCGATTTGCCCTCTCCTTGGCCTCATAGATCAGTTGCCTGTGAGCCGTCAGGAAGGATTGCAAGCATATGACACCATTCGAAGATCACCCAGCACGGACTCGAAATCGAACCAAGGGACTTTAGTAAGAGTTCATCATCGAGATGCGAAACTTTCTTGCCATTCTTTGGAGACTTCGCGGCTCTTCATGCCGACCGGATCACGCAATATTAGGAGACTCCTGAGGCAGATCACCGAAGCCGCTTGTTTGTTGGAGTCTTGGAGACTGGCCTGCATCGCCGAAATAGCGGCGGAGCCCAGTGTTGTCCGTTGTGAGTCATGGCGCACGCTCGGGCGTATCTAGATGCGCTTTCTGAGAACACGCGGTGCGCCTGAGAGCCTAAGAGGGCTTGACACCTCAGGCCAGATCTAGCGTCTCCAAGGTTTCGGCTCATCAAAGAAAGGACGCGTATGAGCGTTAAGTATGAATCACACTTGTAATGTGCATCTGGTCAGGTCGATATATTGGGTTGTCGGCATCAATGACATCAAGATAGTTTCAATGGTTCAACCGCTTGGGGCAGTACCACGTATTCTCGAACACTGGATGGCAGGTGAGCTGCGCTCAGGAATAGAAGGCGTGGTCTACGCAAGCTCGAGCTCTCGGGGAAAGTTGAAATCTCTAGAATCTCCTCGGAGGAGAGCCTATGCCAAGACCAAATTCGTACTGTCACGTACGGAAAGGGCAGCGTAACGGCAACGTAAGCTCCACAATGACGACTTTTCCCTCTTCCCTCCAGCTGCCCCACTGACTTTTATTGTCCGCTTCGGGGTGGCGAGACCAAGAAAAATTCGTACCTGTTACATGTGGGAACCTCCTAGAAAAACTATGGCCTGGGAAAATTTCAGAAGAAGGAAGGAGGAGTCAAGCAGTGCTCGTAATGCGCTCAGCCTGGCCGGATTGGAAACTTATTCAAAAGCAACCCCGTCGCCCACTCTTTGGTTCAGACGAACCTCCTTTCCTCAGCTCGCTTCACCACTCAACTTCTGAGCTATACATTTTTGCTTTTCCACCCTCTACGCGCCTGCCATTAGGAACCCGCAAATCTAGACCTAGCTGCCACCAAGGATTATTATGTGCGCGTCTGTCTGCTACACTCCAGAGCTTGAGCAACACTGCATCAAATCCTGAGCAACACCAGACACTAGCTACTGCTCCACCAAGGAAGCGTCTATAGCCCAATTCACTGCTAAGACATCAGTCAATTGTCTACTACTGTTATTACTTCATATAGCCGGTGCCGGTTCAGAAGAGTCTCGAACTCCCACGTCGCTCAAGATGCCGGGCCGACTTCTTTCTAACCTTGTCCGCCCCTCTGTCCACCACCACTCGATCTTCCCTCACTCCAACTCCTCTTCAACTTCGTCTGTCAACGAGGTATCAAACACCCAGGTGTCTTCTAAGAAGCCGTCGGCGAACTCTCATGAAAGACCACAGTCCCCGGAGCGGCGCCTCTCGTTTTCGATGGACCACTTTATTCACACCTACCGGGACCACAACAAAGAGAAGCGCCGCAACCATGGACGCTCGGCTCGTTCAAAGGAGCGTGCTGGTCATGTCGACGCAGCAGCTGCCTCCGCTAAGTTGGACGTCATTGTCGAGAGCCCGCCACTCGTCTGCTATGGCACCCCCGCAAATTCCACCGGTGCCCTTTTCTCTGGCCGCCTCAGAGTTAGCGTACCCGAGACGACCGGCATGGTCACCCTGGACAAGTTCGACATGCATTTGATAATCAAGAGGACAACCAAGAAGCCCGTCTCGAGAGACTGCCCCAACTGCGCCTCCCGCACCGAGGAGCTCACAAACTGGAACTTCCTGACCGAGCCACGTTCTCTCAAGGGTGGTGACCACGATTTCCCATTCAGCTACCTCTTCCCGGGTAACCTGCCAGCATCATGCAACGGATCTCTGGGTCAGGTTGAATACTTCCTCCAGGCACACGCACACAACGTCAACGGCGAGGACTACAACTTCAAGATGCCGCTTCACATCAAGCGCGCTATTCTTCCTAGCAACGACAAGTCCTCCATCCGAATCTTCCCTCCGACCAATTTGACCGGCCGAATCGTGCTTCCATCCGTCGTCCACCCAATCGGCACTTTCCCAGTTCAGATGACTTTGAGCGGAGTGTTGGACAAGGGCGAGGACACTCAGACCCGGTGGCGGCTACGCAAGATGATGTGGCGGATCGAAGAGCACCAGAAGATCGTTTCCACGGCGTGTGCCAAACACGCGCACAAGATCGGTGGTGAGGGCAAGGGCGTCTTGCACCAGGAGACCCGGATCATCGGACACAACGAGGAGAAGGACGGCTGGAAGACCGACTTTGATACCGCTGGCGGCGAAATCACCATGGAATTCGAAGCGAGCATCAACCCTACCGCCAACCCAGTGTGCGACCTTGAGTCCTCCAACGGACTGGAGTCGAAGCACAATCTAGTCATCGAACTTATTGTCGCAGAGGAGTTCTGCCCCAACCGCAACACCAAACTCATCACACCCACCGGAGCCGCACGTGTTCTCCGCATGCAATTTAACCTGCACGTCACGGAGAGAAGCGGACTGGGAATCAGCTGGGACGAGGAGATGCCCCCGGTTTATGAGGACGTTCCCGCCAGCCCTCCTGGTTACACAATGCTCAACGGAAGCAGCATCATGGAGGACTATCAGGGGTCTCCCCTCCCGACACCCGAGTACGAGGAGCTGGAGCGAATGGATTCTCTCCGACTCGACCACTCATCCACCCATTCCTCCGCCCGCGGACGAGCTCGCCTAACAACTGATGATCTGATCACTGAACCAGCGGAAATTGCAACCCAAAACCGCGCTCCATCCGCAGACTCAGGATCATCATAAGTATCCAAACGTGCCACTGCCCTACCTAATTAATCATCTCCGACGGCCTCGGCCGGTACGGTACGACTTACGACTATCACGAACGCAATGACCATGGTACACCAAACAAAAGAATGCCATCTTCGTTCATTACAACTTACTTTGATTTTTCGTTTGTTCCGCTTAAACTTGGTATCATCCCATATTCCGCTTCTTCAACGGACCGAACCAATATACCCTAATTTCAACACCACGACCCACAAAAAAAGTTCTATATCTAGGCTGGCTTTCTGCTTTGGGCGTTTTTCTGTGTTTGAGGACTTTCCATCTGTCCTCCTGTCCTCTCTCCGATCCTATTCGTTTCTACATTTGCATTGGGTGGTACAGACTGTTTTGCGTGATACCCATCAATCATACCTTTTCATGCTATGTTTCTCTCTCGCCGACTCATCTGTTCTATCTTCCCTTCCGTCTCACTCTCGAGACTGGGGGCTTCGCCGATTTGACGGGCGATTTGCTTTTGTCCACGATTTACGATATACTCTTTATTGTTCTCTAACAATCAAGAACATATTATATCTTATACATTCTTCTCTTCGTACAGTACAGTATAAGTCAACGCTCCATAAGCTCCACTTCAGTAACACATGGATCACCACGGTGGAACTAGAAGTGAAATCTCGTTACTCAAGCAAGACAGACGATAGCAACCCAAATAATTAAACTCCCATGATCAAGTCGAACATTTGGCATCAAAATTCTTCCCCACGATGACCCGCAAAATCTTGCAGGAAAAAAAAAAATCAGTATAAGCGACCAGGCCAATCAAATCAGTCCAAGCCCACGGCCATAGCATGGCCGTTGTGGCGCCTAAGTATGCAAGCGGAGTCCAGGTGCAGCTTACTGTGCCTCTTGACTTATCTACTACTAGTTGTGTACAGTATCTACCTACTAATCGTTGTACTGCTGGAGACGCTGACCGACCTGTGGAGTGTTGAGCAACTCGGGCTCTCGAGTATTTATTTAGGTACGTGTCACTGTTCTACTGCTGTGCAGTGCTGCCTTGCTTCAATTTCGGAGTCGGAATGGACTCGGTGTTCAATGACGTCCTCTCGCAACCTCGGTGCAGCCAGTGTAAGGCTTGCAGCTTGCTGAGTTTACTCCGAGCCGTGTATGCAGGAAGGCGCTGGATGCCACCTAGAATGGATAATTGTGCGAAGACAGCCTCGGTTCTTTTCTTGCCTTGTTTCTGGCGCTTTTACTTTTCGCTTTCGCTGCGGCCCCTCTCGTGTTTTCTTCGATGTGATTTCATCTCTCTTATAGCACAACACCCCGCGGAAAGTTTTTTCGCTTCGATGCAACTTGAACTTGAACTTTTGCTTGGACTTGACTAACACTACATACATATCATATCATACCGTGTCATATCCATTGGGAATCGTCAACTATTAGATCAGTCATATCTCTTCTAACCAAGCAGGACAACAGGACAACACATTAGGGAATCATCAATTAGCATAATAAACAGCACACTCATGAGTCAAAAATTGGACCGTACGCCGGCACGCCCGTCGACTCTAGCTCATACACCACTCTCCTTGTGACGTTTGGGTTGCTGATAACACAGATCGCCTCCGCGTCGAAGTTCTTCGCGACCTGTCGAATAAACGGGACCATGTCGATTCGGCCGGACGAGTTCGTGTCGATGATAATGGGGTTCGGATCCATCTTCGCAACTAAGTTCAGGACCTCTTTGCCGTATGTCCGCTTGGGGGCGCGCGTTTGCCAGATGACGCGGAGTTTCGGGCGGTTCTCGTCTCCAAGGAATGACAAACAAGGCCCAATACCTGAGCCGGTTGTGACGACTACGACGCGCTTGTACACTCGCATCGCGTACGCGAAGCCGTAAGTGAGCACGCCGCGTTTCCACATATATGTTGGCTGGTCCTTGATGGCGGCGGAGGTCCAGTCGCCGGCTTTGGAGATGAGGCAGGAGAAGCTCTTGCCGTCGGGGTTCGGGAAGGTGGCAAAGCCGTGCCAGTCCTGCAGTGGGTGCTTGGCGAGTTGAATACCCTTGCCAAAGGTGGTTGTTCCGTGGGTGAAGTGGAGACGCACAGCGTGCGGGGAGAGCTTCTCGGGTGTCACTTTCACTTTGCGGAGGAGGATCCACGGATGCACGATGGCTACCACGACGACCATCAGGAACCAGAATGCAGGCAGTTCGATGAGGAAGCGACCCATTGGGGTCCCTTCAGCAGCAGAGGCTTCGTCGACGAAGACCATGAGGAGGATGACGAAGAGAGCTACCACCAGCCAGCCGGAGAACCGATGGGTAAGCTCAAAGTAGTCGTGCATCTTCATGCGGAATGTTGGGTGGGCGACCAGGATAATGGCCAACAACAAAACGAGAATAAGGTACATCAGGATAACTGGCGCAACGGAGAAAGGCGAAACTCCCCCGGCAGGGAACCAGTATTCGCGCGAGAATTGGCCCACGAAGCCCAGGTACCAAACAAGTGAAGCAACTCCGCATCCACTATGGACACCACCATAATGGTACACTTTGGAGGCAATCCGGCGGAGCCACAGCGGAGCGCTTCGTGGTATTGAGCATACCGTGACGAAGATCGTGTTCACAACCAAGGGCTGTCGAGCCAGCCCGCATGCCAGCAGGTTCGCTGCTGCGGCGTTGACCAGTGCTAGGAGCTTTCGGTCTGCAGCCAGCACATAGATGAAGACACCAATGTTGGCGATGAACACCAAGGTGAAAAGCCGGCGGTAGATGTTGAGGATCGTGTACCGCACTGGCGCAAGCCATCTCTTCCTGTGAGCTTGCGCTTCGAGGTCGAAGGACGAACTGTCATCAGTCATCTTGAGCTGTAGCTCAGAAATGTCCTTGATGATGCACTTCTCAATATCCACAGCGCTGGCATCGCTGGGACGCTCCGGTGGACAGACCGCAGTTGGCGGCCTGCTCACGATGACCTCTTCATGTTTCTCATCTGGAAGAGACATGATGCTTCAATCTTGTTTATGAGCAAGCTCTTGACAGGATTGTGAGGTAGAGCAGGGACGCTTAAAGGAATTTGGTAAGGTGTGTGAGTGTCGGCAGGTACAAGCTATAGCGGCATGCACTCTTACATACACTGAAGACCAGAATCAAGCCACCACTGGGACGCCTCCACACCGACGGATGCATGTGCCTTTTGAATGCCCTGGCATGACGCCATTCGGTTTAGTCGCAGAATCGAATCCCAGAGTGTTGGCTTGTGTCGGACACCCGAGCCGTCTCTCAGACCCATCGTTCTTTCTCAGCATTTGCCTGGCCCACTTTAGACGGTCCACCATGGCACGCCCTTATCTTTGCCTCGCCTTTTCCCACTCCGGAGCCAGGAAGAGACACGGGAAAAAAAGGATGTCGATTTTTGCTCTTTTTTTTTGGGCCGCTACGAAGAAAAAAAAGAAGTGTTCGCCTGCTGCCACAGTCGACGGACGTTTGCGGGTTTGCCAGTATGGCATTATCCCGCTTGACCCTTGCCCGCTAATCTAGGTCATACATGACGCTTACCAATGAGGTCGCAACACAATATAGTACGGCTCTGCCTCACTCCTCTTTCTCCAGATACGGTATGCTGTAGAGCCAATTGACGGGAATCTCGACGAGTTTGGGGAGGGGAAGGATTCCGACCCGCTCCATGGCCTGATTCCCAGCCCGTGACGACGTGGGCATTCGAGACAGCTTTTCCATGATCCATCCGGTTGACGCGCGATGCATGCGAACCCAGCCAGCCGGAAGACTTCAAGATCGACAGTGCAAAAAGCAACAGCACGAAGAAACTCCAAAGCCTGCTCGCCGCCGAATCGTCAAAGGGTGTTCGTTCTCGTGCCCCACCGATTTACGGGCCAAGCACCAAGAAAAAAAAGAAAAAAGAAAACCGAAAATCTAGCAGCAATTGGACCTTCGGAACTCGAGCAAGCTTGAAATGGTTGGGGAACCCGACAATCATGGGAGTTTAGAGATGCAACGCAACATACGCTATTCGATATGCAGGCGGTTCGTCCGGTCCACCACGTTCTTGCTTTTTACCTCAGCGAATGCTGGTCATTGGCGGGGGAGCACTGGGGAGACTCGTCCGTCCGGAGTCTGGACTACCTACCTTGATAAACTAGGGTTAGCGGGGTGGATGTCAGCCAGATGGTTGGCATTGAAGTGTTTGGATCAACGCAGATCAATGGCATTGTTCGGCCCTGCTTCCTGGTCATTTTTTGGTCGAGCGGGGTATTTTGCGTCAGGCCGATTAACAACGAGCTGCACCGATGTGCGCCGCCTGCATAGCAATTCCTGGGAATTTTCGGGCTAAACAGCTCAGCGCTCTGGGCCCTGGCAGTGTGCTTCCCGCCGAGCAGCGGGCGCCGGTAGTAGTGTGGGCGAGTGCATGTGCGTTGGGAAATGGCGCATGCAGGCGCACCAAGGTTTCCCTCGGCTGTCAGAAGGCTTTTGAAGTTCTGATAGAATTGACAGTGACAGGCTGAAGATTTTAATCGTCGCTACGTTTTCTGTCACCGGGGCCGATCTGGTCTGAGATGCTCGTGGTCGTGGGTTCAGCTACGTCGCGGAAGGAAAGTGGAGGGAGCGGGAGGGGAAGAAACCGATCTGAGCCTTGAGGGCAGCAAAGGCGAGCCAATGAGCAGAAACCGAAGCCTCGGTAGAATAGTCTTCCGCCCAGAGCACTGGGATCCGGTGAGTTCGAGAATCGAGCGCCGGCAACAAGAGGCCGGGGTGGCCGGGGTGGGAGCATGGTTGCTATGGTCGCTCGTTTCCTTCCAGCAATTTAGCTCCAACTAGGGGACCCCACTGCTGGGATAGGAACTGGAGCGGTGACGGACTGTCATTCGGCGTGTTAGACGCAAGCCTCTTCCTGGTGGACCAGGGCAGGATCAGCAACCCAATCTTAGCGGCGACTGCGACTTGGCGTGAGCGAACTGAGGCAGCAGCGACTCAGCGAATTGTGTGCGGCGTGCGCCACGCGCCCAAGCAAAGGACCCCAAGCAGATTACGGAAGTATTCCAAATTCCAAATCAAATCAAACGTCCAAACTGGAATTGCTCACAGCAAAGGGGCCTATCGTCCCTGTCGTTTCACATCTCGAGCATGACAAAAATGATTTCTAAACTGCAGCATGCGAGATTATTTATCACTCCGGGGGGTCCCTTCGTCCCCCTTTGCTCCCATCTCACCTCGAGTTTACTTCAAGTTACATCCTACGATATACTTACCCTACTCGAAGTGCTTTTTTGCCTTTGAGCCTCTGCTTTGACCGACACACCTAATCCTGACTAAGTCTCCCAGCCAAACTCATGACAATGGGTATTGGGGAGTCGTCCTTAGCACGACCCCAATCCGGCAATGAGGTATACACCGACTTGTTGACCTTTTGCTTCCGCGGTCCTGTCCCGTACGACGAGAACAGGCCATTGTTCATTGACGCGGAAAATCCCTCTCGATCCTTCAGCGCGCGGCAGTTCAGAACCCTTGTGCGTACCCTTATTGCAGGATTGAAAGCGCACCATGTGCAGAGAGGCGATTGTGTGCTGGTCCACCTGGGAAACAATGTGAGTACAATGTTCTACTACGTCCTGCCCTCTTCGGACAAATCGTTGCAAATCCCCAGCCACGATGGAGAGGCTGTTTGTCCGAACAAGACTTTCAACTCCGGCCCAACAGTTTCCAAGCTTTAACCATATTGGTTTCTCTTTTTTTTTCCCTCGAGATTTTTCCTTCGCAGTGGAGTTATTTCCTTCCTTTTCGGCGCACTTCCGGCTCTTTTTCCTCTTCAGGGTTACTAATGCTATCTTCCAATGTAGATCATATACCCCGCACTGTTCTTCAGTGTTATCGGAGCTGGCGGTGTCTTCATGGGATCGAATGCCCGCAGTCAACCTCAGGAATTGGAACACCTGCTCACATTAGCGGAGCCCAAGCTGATCATCACGAATCGCGAAGCCCTACCGACCGTCCTCAATGTCTCCACAAGCAAAGGCATGCTCTCCAGCCAAGTCTGCCTACTGGACGAATCAGCACCGGATCACATTGCACAGCTGCTTGGTGCTGGGCCAGCACCCAACCTTTCCGACTGTGGGGACGAAAGCTACCTAAACTTCACGGATTTGCTGGGATACGGTGAGAATGACTGGATTACATTCAACGATGAGATGATTGCGAAATCGACGCCTGCGGCGATGTTCTCCACCAGCGGGACTGGGGGGCTGCCCAAGGCGGCAGTTCTGTCGCACCATGCCATTGTCTCACAGCATCTCACCATCCAGTACGATGTGCCCTACGCCGTTACTCGACTCATCTCCCTGCCCATGTTTCATCTCTTCGGAGCTTTATGGACCCATATCTTTCCTGTGCGCTATGGTCAACCTCTTTTTGTGCTACCTCGATTTGAGATCACTCAGTTTGTTGCTGCCGTGTTCCAATACCAAATTTCCGAGACCTACATGGTCCCCGCGATGATCCATGCGTTCAATAGGTCCACCCTACCAGTCTCCGACTATCTTTCGTCATTACGTTACGTTGGTGTCGCTGGCGCGCCAATCGACGGTGCTTCTATGCAACAGTTCCGAGAGCTTCTTCATTTGGACGCTTATGCCTCGCAGCTCTGGGGTATGACCGAAGTTGGGGTTGTGTTCCAAAACCGTTACGGTGAGCTGGGAAATGCCGGCAGCATCGGGAGCCTCTTACCGGGATATGAAGTGCGGCTAGTTGGGGCCGATGGTAACCTAGTAACCGGCGACAACAAACCAGGCGAGCTCTATGTCCGAGGTCCTGGTCTGCTTACGTGCTACCGAGGACGTGAAGACGCCAAAGACGGTCAGGGGTGGTTCCGCACAGGCGACGTCGCATACGTCAACAACGGGCTTTACTTTATCGTCGGCCGCACGAAAGAGCTCATCAAAGTTCGAGGGTATGCCTTCCCCACCTTCGTATGCTCAAAAGAGTCTACTAACGGATAAACAGCTGGCAAGTCGCACCTGCAGAACTCGAATCCGTTCTCCTCAAGCACCCCGGCATTGAAGACGCCGCCGTAACAGGAGTTACCTCGAAAGATGGCAGCACAGAAGTGCCACGCGCCTTCGTCGTCCGCTCCAAGACTCTCTCCGGCACACGCCTGACCTCGGAAGAAGTCTACCTCTTTTGCCGCCGCCAACTGGCGTCTTACAAGGCTCTCGATGGCGGGATCGTCTTCGTCGAGGAAATCCCGCGCACGGCCAGCGGGAAGATCCAGCGCTTTAAGCTCACGCAGATGAACACCTATCGCGAGATCGTCTCTTCACTCCTTGCGCGATTCCGCGGAGCCAGCCTACAATCTGTGGGGATCATGCATGGGGGCCGGATCACCGTCTAAATCTAGCTTGGGCCGAACCTAGTTCGCCATTTCTTCCCTTGTTCGCGATAAAGTCCACCGGATGGATTTGCTTTGCGCTGCGTTGCGCCACACACTGTACCTCCGCCAAGTTGGCGGTATGAAGTCTTTCGATTGATCGGTCAAACTCTCCGTTGCGATCGGCGCAGCTTCTTTGTTTGCTTTGGTGCTGCTTGGGGATGTTATTTTTTGCTTTTCTTTCTCGGGCGTTGCTGGTTTGGTTTGGAACCGGACCCTAGGAATTCGGAACTTGGAAGTCGGTTGGGTTTGGAAGCATCTATACTGCAATCTCGTCTATCCTTATGATGCTGTTACGACCTTGTCTTGTCTTGACCTGTTTTGTCTGTCGAGCTTTCGCTCGCAATCATGATTGTGCATTTGCTTTTTGATTGCTCTAATTCCATATGGCTGGCTTGAAGGCTGAGCACGCGTTCCTTGATACCAATATACGCATATGTGATTCACCTTATGACTCGATCTTGAAACTCGAGGACCCGGGAAACCTTTTGTCGGGTGCTACTCCATCGTCATAGTCTATCTCCTAGTCCTGCACTTCTCATGCATGAGCCCGCCCAGAACTACTAGTACATAGACACTACCCAGAATATCAAGGCAACTATAAAGTATACACTGCATATAAGCAG
>NW_027263917.1:0-11789 GCF_044049435.1 Aspergillus pseudodeflectus | reverse complement strand
CGAAAAAGAACTCACAGTACAGTACTTTCCATCCATGAGCAATGGAGAGTTTGGGCGACCGTTCCTTATACATATGTTAAGTCCAAACTTCGTCTGCAGCACGACAGTTCCACATAGTTATTCTTTCCAATACGCCTTTTGATGCCGTGCCCCGCTTGTTATTAGACTGTTCAACATAGTAGGACGGATTAATTATGTTGAATTTTGGATCGTACTCACGACTCACAAGTACGGATGGGTGATCTCTAGCTGAGGTCAGCTGCTCACGGCTCCCGACACCTATATTTTTCTAGGAAACCGCTCTTAAAAGTTCTGGAACCGTCTCCACTCATGGAGGGTTTCATCCCCCACATTCCGCTACCTCGACTCGCCTTGTCAGTTTTGAGAGTAACCAAGTCAGGGAGAGTGGTGATCCTTGCAGGGCATGAATTATCTATTTGAGCCTGGGAAGATGGACGGCGAACTAGTTGAGAAGTGACTAGCGGAATTTCATTCGGGGGAGACTATTATTTAAAAGAGAATTTATCGCTGCAAAGGAAAGACAGGCGTCAGTGAGAGGACTCGCGTCAAGGGAAGGACTAGCGTCAGAGGGATGACTCGCGTCAGTGGAAGGACTCGCGTCAGTGGGATGACGGGCGTCAATTGGAGGACTCGCGTCAAAGGCGTGACGGTCCAACCCGTCGCAGGCGGAACAAGCGGAAACAGGCGGAACAAGCGGAAACAGGCGGAACAAGCGGAAACAGGCGAGCACCCATTCTGCAACAATCAAGGGTGGTACGAATTCCGAGGGAGACCGCGCGGCGAACAATGACACGGTAGGATTAATTAAGCAAAGGATCTTTTTTTGGTCATCTGGGATCGACAGGGTCGCAGCAAAGTACTGAGATGGATGAAGACACGATCAGGTCGATCGCACGCGAGGTGGAATTCTAACGCGAAGGGGCTTTTGTAAGACTCAATTACCTTGGAATGGTCTGTAGACATGCAGAGCCGTAGCAATGTCGGCAGACGACTGTCTGGTCGAGAGCATAATATTTTGGGGTCATAGACACGTTCTGCATGCAAAAATATGATGACCGTTGCATTTTGTTTTCTGCTCTCTGCACTCGATGCAGGCGCGTTTCAGTCGTCCGTTTCCAAGCGAACGTAGTGGGGACACACGCGGAATGGCGACTTTAGAACTGGGCAGCGAGGGCTCGAGGGGCGCAAGATGCATCGCTGCCGTCCAATGGTGGAGCATCATGCTGGGCGAGGAGACTGGTTGGCTTCTCATCAACCACTGCGGCGCTAAGGTTTCATTAATGACGCCCAGATTAGAACTCCGCAGTACTCTTTCCGGTGTTACAAACCAGTTCCACATTCTCGAGTATGTAGTCTACCGTGATGGTCGACGGACTAGGACCAAGAAATAGATTGGCAAGTCTTGTGATCGAACCAGGTTTGAGATGAGTGTCTTCGAAGGCATACCTTATCATGAACTGTTTCACATTTCGTACGACCTCTTATCTAGCTTCTGCTTTTATGGAGCTCCTCACGTGGCAGATTTCCTCACAAGAGGAACCTCTCATGATCGTCACCGTCTCGAGAGAGCACTTCTGAGTCGCGCTTTCTAAGTCCGCTTAACTCATATGATAATATAACTATGAATGTATTTTTATAAGGATCTGCTTATGAGCCCGTACACGAGACAGTCTACATATTCTGGATCAGCACATAGGAAATGCCTCTCCGGTAGTAAACTGCTCTGAGAGGGCCCCCTCAGGATGATATGGTTCATGTTTCTAAGAACGCCTTGAGTCGGGCCACATATTGCTAAATCAGACCTAGCAGAGCGCTCATAGCTCCTCTGATGTAACGAGAACGGGTAATATTGAATCTAAGCCACATATTCTGATATCGGACCTGGAAAGAAGATCATGGTGCAGTTTTCATAAAACGTAGTAATTGGCTACGTTTGGTCTGGGCTCATTTTGTTCTAATACCCGGGAAGCTGACAAGAGCAGTTGTTTCTCCTTTCTAAGTCGCCCTTCACCTTCAGCTGCAAGCTTTTTCTCTTCGTCCTCAGATATCAGGAAGACTGCATTATTGCCATCGGAGGTTGCCGCGCGTTAACATTGGGCGGGGCTAAGACTCTGTAATTGTAGATCATATAGTGAATAATTTTTCCTTGTATATTTCTTCGCAACACGTTCCACGAGCGACGGATCAGAAGGATCCACTGAGAGACAATCCGACTGTCTCCAGTCCCCCCGTTCAAACGTCCAGAAGAAAATCTCGACGAACCCCGGTGGTGGTTGTGGAGCCTCCACAGTTGTAGACTCTGCAGCATCGGCTGAAGAACCTTGGCCAGGGGGAGTGACTACATGTTCCTGGTCCTCCACAGGGGCCGCTGGCTGTCCTTCATGGCGAGAAGCTGACAACGAGTCTTGGGTAGGTCCTGGAAGAGCAGTTGGTGCGGAACTTGGGCCTGGATGCAGCACCGCCTCGGCCAAATCGTTGTTGGGCGTTTTTGGTGGAGAAATTTGCCTTCCTAGAAATTCAGTTGACTGCTCCGGAGTCCGCCGCTCATGGTTGGAGAGGCCAAGCTCGCTCTCGAGCCGCTCCTGTTCTAACTGCTCCTCCAGCCTTTCCTGCTCTTCCTGAGCTCTCCTCAGATGGTCAATGAATGCGTCCACACCTTGTTCTTGAAATCAGCCCTGGAACAGGACCCTCGGATATGCCCCTACCCCAGGTCCCCAACGCCTTCACGTGACAGTCCCTCATTGCCCCAGAGATACGACGAACCTACCTTCAGCCAACTAAACAACCGCAGTTTATCCCACTAGCCGCTTGGAAAGAGGAAAATAAACATATTAAGCAACCACCAATCTGTGTCCATTGGGTAAAATGTGCAGTCCTAGGCCTTTAGCGCCATAAGTATCTGTCTTTAAAGAATGAGGACATTGGCATATATACTCCAACCCGGGGAAAGGGAGGGGGGATTAAAAGGTCTTCGTGTATCTTCAAACGAGAATGGTCTATATTGCAGGACCTTCTTCTGAAATTGCTTTCGACATTATGCTGACTGAGGATACAACGTATTAGCAACCGTTCCTCATGAGTGGTAATCGTCGTACTGATGCTGACAGGTTTTTAGATTGCACGCAGTCGTTGTTGCAAGTCCCCAAAGTATCGCGCGGCGTGAAGTGAATGAAGGCTTGTACTCTAGGCTTTTGACGACAAAGCTCTACCTATGGAATTACCTGAATAGCTGCCCCTAGAGATTATTAGTCTGCACATGTAGTTTTCGACACTGGAAAGTAATGTGGGTGAAGTGGATGCGGGCAATAGCATTAATAACAACACACGCATGAACTAGGACATAGTCATATTATTATTTATTATTATTTGGCGTTAATACTGAGTCTAGACTACGTCCGGTTATATCCCCCGTGTTTATATCTATAGATTTCACATCAGCCGCATGGGACATCAAAGACTGAAGGAGGCCGTGTGGCTGCTGTAGAAGGCGCACCAGGATCTGCTCATGTTTGCGTAAAATCTGGACCTGCGCCTCGAGTGTAGTCTTATCACGCAAGACCGCGAATAGCTCCGCTGACTTCTCGTCCAGCCTTTCCCGCAGCCCATCGCGTTTTGCCTCTAGATCCGTTATTTTCTCTTGAAGATTCCTCTCCTGTTCTTCCTTGCGCTTTCGGAACCGGCGTTGCGCCTCCCGGTTCTGCCTGCGTCGCTTGGTCTATGGCAAAGTGGTTAACTCAGTGCCGTTCAAACACGGCACATCAATGGGTGGCAAAAAAATGGAACTTACACAAAGCGTTGAAGATTCTGGACAATTTTCGATCACGGTAGGATGCATTAGAGGGCCACTTAAGTTCCCAGGTGGACGACTCGATACCCAAGTCCTCGGAGCCATGGTAAAGCTTGGCTTGCTGTATGAGTCGGCTGTGCCCGGGGTGTTGACGGAAGCAGAGCCTGTCTTAGTTACATCAAACACTAGAAGCTTCTCATCCATCATAAGCTTCACAATCGCAATGTAGATGAGGGACCCTCACCTTTTCACCAGCCGCTTCGGGCGGAAATTCACCATAATTATTGAATGGTATGTGGGTAGATAGATCTAAAACCTGCGAAGCCCAACAGTAGTCACCTAGATCCATCGCTAACGGCCTTCTTAACATAAACTATATTCAGGGGATAGAGGGGGATTATATAGTTTATAAATACGAAATATTCGACCGTACGATCGGTAGCTGCTCGACGCGGGCCCATGTACTATACCAGAATATGTCGCACAGCTCAATGGCTACTCTTCTCTCCCAGCAGCACGAGTATGGCATGAAGCTCAAGACCGTGAAGCTTTTCGCCAAAAGTCTATTCTGGAGGATTCGACCTCAAACCAATCAAATTTCGTTGTGGCGGCCCTGCATCCGGTTAGCGTTATACATGGCTCGCAAAAGAACTGGGGGAGGATTGCTCTAGTACGGGCATGATGCTCCGGCCGGATGCCAATCATACATCCTCGGCCGCGCTGGCAATTTTGGCAGATCGTGACTAAGACTGCATTAGTTAACTAACTAATCTCCACCCATGGGTCATCTTGAGTCATCTTCGCACAACGCCCTCCATGAAACCGTTCCCAGCTCAAGAGATCCAATAATATCTTGGAATCAAATTTGTTAAAGCGCAAATATTGGCGAGATCACTTGCATGGAACAGCCAACGACGAGTCACCCTCGTGAAGGAGGCGAACAGCCGTGCTGATTCAGCTTCTGTGATCCGTTCCATGGTTCGCATACGAGTCAATTATGATTGGAGTTTAGTGTTTGATAAGCAAGAAACCTATCTAATCTCCGTGAGTACAAGCCACATAGTGGTACAGTACTTTGATTCTGCTCTCGGACTGCACCGCAATTTAGTGGTGTCTCACTCCACACGACAGCCCCACAGCTGGACATCCCGTTCAGTTGGCGAGTCACAGTACCCACTGCCTGAAGTCTCGCTTCATACTTCCATAACAGCAATCTGGCGCTAAACTCATTTAGCAACGGGTATGTAGGAGAATTGGGCCACCTGCTGACTCTGCAGCATCATCTGTCACTTTGCCGACGGACCCGTCCAAGAACCCTGCGCTGCCTCGTCACTGACGGTAGGATCTCGTACGAGCCCCGAAGCTAGAAACGTAATTCAGATTGTGGTAACTTGATTACTGTTTTGGAAAGCCTTGGCCTCTCAAGCACTTTCCTAAATATTGGGATCGTGTTGGCCTAGGCCCTGACAGTGGATGGTAACTTCACATCTACTCTACTGTACGTCAAAACCGGAACCGTCACTATATATACTTGCACTCGAAGCCACCACTTCCTTAATCCACAGCCCGGCTCCCATATCCTCAGGCTGATCAGTGTAAAAGAACTCCCCGAGCAGGCGTCGTGCCTGATGCCTGTCGCTAAGGCCAACATGCTGTGCCACATACGCAGTGTGATCAACAAACCATGAGTGAGTGTTGTAGCCCTTAGATCCTAGCCCTCCAATAACAAGCATCCAGAATAGCAAGTCAGGAGCGATCACCAGGAGATAAGGAATTCGGGGTGCAAGAATATGCTTGAAGGTTTCCACCATGTGGCGCACGATGGGAAGAGATTGGACATGGGAGACACGGACGTATAAGTAGACGAGAAGGGAGTAACGGAGAGGCGGGTTAAGATCATTCACCTTGTATGTTGAATCGGAAGTAGCGGAGAGGAAGTCATGTTGAAAGACAGTAAAAAGATCATTGTCAGTTTGTGTTACGAGTTCAGGATATGCTTTGCCGAGCTCAAAATGTTGGATGAGCCTTGTGAAGATCGGGAGAAAGTACTTTAGAGATGGAGACACCTCTGTGTACCAGGGGGAGCTAGCAAAGCGAGTACCAAGAGTAGCAATATAGGGCGGGATTACGAAGCCAATTGCGTAATCATCAGGCCTTCGATAAAAAATGGCGGGCTCCTGAAGTATCTCGCTGCGAAACTTAGCTGACATTGAGATGATTGGTGGTTCATTCTGCAGAGCTGCATACACCGTAACAGCACTGGGAGCATTAGCCACGAAAGGGATAAACATTAAAGAGGTGTTGTACTGGTATATGCTGGAAACTGTCATGTGCTCCAATGCATCAAGACCGCCAGCTAGTTCTATAAGCGTAGCCAGACCTTTCATATGTGTCTGCAGAGCCGCAAATTCGGCATTGATAGTCTAAGCAGACTAGTTAGTAACCAACCACAAGAGCCTCAAACCTGACTCATCAATGGGAGGGAGAACCCCACACCTCGATTGTCACGATTGAGCCAACAAGTAACACTGTAGACTCTGTCACCGCAGTCACGGGATCCTGCAGAAGATCGTTCAAGATTCTGACGGCGTTCGTTCGAAATTGTAAGCAATCTCTGAGTGATCTTTGGCTTGCTACGGATGAAACACCATTACGAGATTCAAGAGCCGCCTTGTGTCCAGCCGCCAGACAGAGTTTGGTGTAGAGTTGCCCTGGGGACATGACCGCCCTTTCAGTCCACCAGGTGTTCATCCGCTCAACATTAAGCGGATACGTTTTAGAGGCCACGTAGAATCTGTCTGAGAACATTTTCAGTGTCGGCTGCGAATATGAGAAAGCTAGAATCAAGCAGGTGACGTACAATGGCGAAAATACATATGCATGGCGTTGCTCATTGGTACAGGGCAGGCGCAAAAAGGGTCGGCATGGTTTCGGCTGGGGACGGCAGATATATTGTTGATTGTCGGATGAATATGTGTCTCGTTTCCGTGGACGTTTTCTACCTCCTTCTCTCCATGCTGCGGCGTACAGCCCTTGTACGGCTGGGACAATTTCAACCGATCAACTGCCTCTTTCTTCCTTCGCTGATGGGCGTTTCTCGCAAGGAATGCCTTTTTTTGCTTTCCTATGCCGACACGTTGCGAAACATCAGCCTGAGTATTCACAAACATAAACTCATGCATGATACGCAGGCTGAGGTGTGGGGCGCCAGGTCCCTTTATCTATCAGCGGCGATGTTTCCATTAAGGGGAATATCGAGATAACCTCATCAACGGAAAGCTTAGAGACAGAGCTCATCTTAAACACACACAAAAAAAGAAATGGTTTCGAGGAGTTTCTTGAAGTGCAGACCCTGTTGACTACTCCGTACTGAGGGTAATATATTACAGGAGTGGGTCGGTGGGTTGATGGGCGATAAGACTGCCAGTAGAAGACCCGTGACAACCTGAATCTTCCATGACCCTGATTCCCGCAATCCCAAATTTTTGGTTCAGGTTTTGGGTCCAGTTCTACGGAATTGATGGTCCGAAATGGTCTCAGACCAGAGCAGGCGATCCAAATAGATTGATTACTCATAGAAGACTGGGTGAAACATCAAAAGGCGACAGAGGGGAAAGGAATGGGGGAGAAGGAGAGAGAAGCACTGATGGAGCCACTGCTGCCAAAAATAGTCCTCAAGGGTCTTGGCAATGCAAACCGTGTCTAAACAGCGAGTGCCGTGGCCCCTAGTGAGGGTCGTCGCCCTAGCGAGTGCGCCGTGACAGTCAACCCGGACACTGTCCATCACGTGCTTAAACGGGCGGTCTTGGCTTCGGACACTCGGGGCAATGCTATTCATTGCCTGGGATTTTTTGACTGGGTCGTCTCATCTCCCTTCAGGAAACGTGCCCACTCGGGCATCTTCCTGGTTGGTTCATGAAAGGATGGGACCACAAGGTCTTTCATGATGAATGTGAAGCTCTATCTTGATTGCAGAGCCAGGTTGCTCGTCCTTTTGTGGTTAGCCCTCCTTCACGCGGCTAACGCAGGTATCTGGTTGGCGAAGACCACGTCACGGAACAGGCCGAGAGGCTCAAGGTTGTCGAGTCCGGCTCACCAGAGGGTTCTCTGCTTTGGCTCTCCAGGAAGAGCTGTCACTTTATTTAAGAAACCAAGGCTAACCGATTCTTTCACTCGCAACTCTTAGATTTGTCGCTTCCACTTGCCTAGATGCGCCCATCCAGTCGAGAAGAATTTGCAATCGCGATCATCTGCGCGCTGACCCTCGAAGCGGAGGCAGTTGAGGAGCTCTTTGACGAAACTTACGACCGGTTGGGCGGACACTACAGGAACCAACCGGGCGATGACAATGCATATATATATCAACGGGAGGATCGGAAGCCATAATGTGGTCGTTTGCTATATGCCTGTGATGGGCAAAGGGAGTGCCGCCAGCGTGGCCTCGAGCTTGAAAATCAGCTACAAAAGGATGGAAGTGGCGCTGGTTGTCGGTATCTATGGAGGTGCACCATATCCGTACTCTGGCGGAGAGATATTTCTGGGGGATGTGATAATGAGCGACTCATCGTTCAATATGACTTTGGCAGGCAGTATCCTGGCGGCTTTGAAAAGAAAACAGATGTGAAGGGCACGCTTGGAGCAATCCGTTCAATACTGGCAAGCCTCAAGGCAAGGCGATCGCGCAGAGACCTTCAGGAGAAGTTGTCGCGGCATTTACAAACACTCCAAGAATCACTACCTGATTGGCATCGCCCTACTTCTGTTGATTCGGAGAACCCAGTTCCGGCCCCAACCCGAAGCCCATCACTTCTAGAATCCAGTCCCTCTCTTCAATATCTCTATCTGACCGCCGTAATGACTCCTCCGGTTCCCCCTGCTCACCCTGGCGAACACCAATTTTGGACCGATCCCATTCTCTGCAGATTTACTGGGCGCAGACATTTGTGACCTTGGTCATCATGCCATGGGGCATGGACATGAGTTTCCCAGCTGCCACGCTGCAGCTATCTGATCGAGTGTCGAAAGAGCATCAGGGCGTTTCGGCGAGCTTGGTCAACACAGTTGTGAACTATAGCATATCGCTTGCGCTGGGAATTGGTGGGACAGTGGAGAGGGAAGTCTCTAAGGGTCTGAGCGGGAGGGAGAAGGTGCTCAAGGGCTTTCAGGGAGCTTGGTATTTTGGTATTGGGCTTTCTGTGCTGGGCTTGGCGCTTAGTCTTTGCTTTGTTGCGACGCGGTATCATCGAGAAAGGGTAGTGAGGGAGAAGGAGCAACAGCCACATGTCGCCGCCAACTAAGTGCATAGAGCCGATATAGTGTTTTTGAATTTCCTGCCATCATATACGCGTTCGATTACACATTTGATAGTTTTGCAAAAGGAACCGCGCGGTTTCCAAAGCATCCCCAAAATGTTTTTCACACTTCAACACCCGCAGAGAATCTCTGTTCTTGGAGAACATACGTCATGACTCCATGACATCCAACGAGCCATCGAAAGATCTAAACCGCAAAGACACCTTCAAACTACTCAATCCCTAAACTCGAACCTAGGACTGGAGACAACCTAGGACTGGAGCCTAGGAATAAGCTACTTTCAACCTCCCTGCGAAACCGTTTGGGTTTGCAGCGGCCTTATTAAGTACTAAACATGTTGGAGGTTGATGACTTAACATGGATGGATAAAAATGATGACTGTTACGGAAGGGACCTTGACCTCTCAAGTATCTCTTCCTACACCTTGGGATCGTGTTGACCTAAGCCCTGACAATGGATTGACTTACACAGGTTTGCTCAACGTACAACTAGTATGAGGACTAGTCACGGTCGGGTTTGGCTAAGGTGGAACGAAGGCAAGCCCAGTCTTCACCATGTATGGTGAAGCCTGTCAAGAAGTACTAGACGAAGTGTTGTCGCAAAGAGTCTTGAATCAGGATGATCTGAAGGTAGCACTTAGAATAACAATAGCATTGATCACGAAGAACAAGTAAGACTAAATACAAGTGGAATGAGTGTTTTTAAATATCCTTCGCTTCCTACCATCCTTATACCTCCAGATGGTATACGAGATGGTATATCCAATAGGGTCCCCCGTCGCCGTATACCTTTCTCCTACCACTCCATGTTCCTCCAAATAGTATACGCACGTGACCCTGGTTCTTGGGTTCTGGGTTGAAGGTTCGCACGCGTTGCCGCCTTCCTGGGGTATGGTGTCGGTCTCCTGAGAGTCCGTCGTTGGTTTTTGGGATCTTGGTCTGGCGTTCGTAGGGAATCAAGTCCGTAGAGGTGCATATATCATTGATTTCCTTCCATCGTGATGGATCGGGTTTAGCGCTCAGTCCTCGATCACTGAGCCCCCGGGCAGGTTGCGGGCATCTTTTTGTTGCGGGTTGGTTGATTGGTTGTCGGCGCCCGATAATTCTGCCCAGCGTGGCCGCCCTCAACCTGATGCGGGCAGTGTCATAACAGTGCGATTATCTCAAGGTCCAGACCACGCGAAACTAGTTGATCGCGCGATCATTGCGCGACCAGATAAGTCATCTTAGTCTAAGCAGCTTCCTTTGCTTTACGGGTTTAGGAGGGCTAACCTCCTTTAGAGCTCTCAATATTATTCCAGAGGGCCTAAGAAGGAAGTAGTCCCCACGGCCAGGTACAGTATATCATGCCAGAGCACAGGAAAGCATTGCCGTGCAAGATTCATTCAGATAATTTGGCCGTTTAGGACAGAATTACATGTTCCCTCAACCCACTCTCTATTTAGATTCCAGGAAGATATCCTCCAGAGCCACAACGATTGGACAAGGGTAGCATTCATCCTGTGACGTCAGCGAGGTTATTAAGTGAGCTACCAAACTTTAAGTGCCACCTACTAATCTTCTTAACGTCCGAAGCCATCTTCCTTCAGTAGAAGAATCAAAGATATAGATCTCACCAGTCTTTCTAATCCGGATAGCAACCAGTATATCAGCCTTGCATTCCAGGCTATATTCTGCCGCTCTTTTGAAGATAGTGTTCTTCCGTCTATTTTTCTGCTGTGATGCCGCCTTTGCGGTTTCAGAGCGACGCTTTTTCACCCAAGACGATTTCCGAGGCATGGTAGACGGTAGACAGACTATGGGCTTTCTCGACCCTGATCTAAGGGGAGCATTATCGTCACCTAAATAGCTTTGAGATTATGTCATATCAAGGCTCTGGCTGACTTCGCAAGGTCAATTTACATAACCCTCTCTCGTTTGCACTAAATAACCGTTCAAACATGACATGAGACTTTGTCCCCTTACGTAAAATATGTATATGGTCTTAAGATTAGACGTTATTGAATGTGGATTTCATTTCTACGGTCGCACTTGGATGCACCATCTACAGTAACTTCTCTACGGTTTATCTAATGTAAATATGCTCCTGGATATGAATATTGTCCCTAATGTACTCAAAGATCATGAGCGTCGTCCCAAGGTATCTGAGTTCTAGTGATGCTTGTCTAGGTTGTGTCTTCGCCAATACATCTTGTTGCCCACCGACTCGTTGTAGTATTTACAGTGACGATCATCGAAATGCTCGGCTCGGAAGTGTTGTAAGAGGCCTTTGTGGCGGGAGTACTGCTTCGCCTGGTTCATTATCACCGTTCGCCAGCCCCTCTGACTGTATAAGTTCGTCCTTGCTGTCCTACATCTCCCCTCCTAACTCCTCCCCATACTCTACACTCACCTGGTCGCGACCCCGTTATCTCACTGACTCCGAGACGCCCGCCCTCTTTGCCCCCGATTTTTAACCGTCGGACATTCACAATGTCAAAAATAAAAAAATATCACACCTGGGTCAAATTAGGCGCTTTGGGATAATGGGCGCTTAGCGGCCATAGCAAAGAAAGGATGCCCCAGGGCAGGCACTGCCCTGGGGCATCCTTTCTTTGCCCTGGGGCATCCTTTCTTTGCCCTGGGGCATCCTTTCTTTGCCCTGGGGCATCCTTTCTTTGCCCTGGGGC
>NW_027263916.1:0-11807 GCF_044049435.1 Aspergillus pseudodeflectus | reverse complement strand
GCCTGGAAGGGCTTAAGGTATTCTGATATCGATAGAGAAGACTGCTTCTTAACGAACTAAGAAGGTAACTGGGTTTCTGAAAGGTAGGGTAGCTTTGATTCCGAAAGTAACAGACAGTAGCTAAAACTAATTACAAGTGTTAACGAGTGTCCTTAAATACTAGCTGTCCATCATATCCATCATAGCCCTCAGCTATGCTGGCTATGTTCCTTGTCAGAGTCGTCATAGTCGATAGCTCGGACGGTTATGACCGTAACTCTTGGCATCCTAGTCAGGGCTATGACCGGCGCGGCGCATCATTCCTCCGTAGTCGTCACAGCGCTAGCTGCGGCACAGCGGATCCATTGGCTGACAATGCCCGTGATCTCTGACAGTTAGTAAGGGTTTCCTAGTCATTACCCTTTTAGGTGTATGTTAGTAGTGTATTAGAGACAAGCTCTCTTCCTTAGAGGGGGAGGGATAATCTAGGTTATCTAAATCTAAGTGGGATGGTTTAGATCCTCCCCTAGGGAATCCTGAGGCAGTAGGACGCTCTTCAAGCTTAGGGGACTCTAAAGGGGGGCCACGAGCCAGCTACTTGCCCTTGGAGGTCCTAGACAGTTCAGGGAGAGGTTAAAGTAACTCTATAGGTAGAGGGGTTTCCTACACCTAGGTTACTTACGCAGCTTAGGAGTTAGGAATAACCATCTAGGAGTGAGGTACGTCCGGCTAGGGACTAATAGTAAAGCCACTAGTCATAAGAGCTTAGGAGCTGGAATAGGTGCTAACCATCTTGATAGTTACTAGGTTAGGAAGCGATTCAAACTATAAGTAGTGAGGTTGGATTAGTAGTAGATACCAGTTAGTCTTCACCCACAGCGAGGTCCTAGCAAGTAATGAGATATCAAGCTACGGATAATTATATAAAAGAGGAAGGAGGAGCTGTAAGCTAATTAGTTTAGAAACGAATCACTAGGGATCAGGAAGACTAGTGATTACAGATGTCTTTTATATATAGTGATGCCAAGAGAGTCATTCAGGGTTTGGCCCAAAGGGGTTAGGCCTAATCTGGACGGATCCCGAGCGGTGACCGTTCGGTCCTCTGTCGGGTGCCTCTGTAGGGTGCCTCACGCACCCGCTGTGACAAATACCAAGCATCTAATGAGCTTATTCACCAATATCAACAAAAGGTTGGCTCATTACTATATGCTACAGTCATTACACGACCAGACGTTGCAAAGGCAGCTCAAATACTCTCAGAATATTTGACCAATCCACATGAAAAGCATATTAACGCTGTTAATCATGCTATATCCTATTTATATGGGACTAAATACCTAGCCATTGAATATTCTGGTCAATATACCAGAAATCCAATATTTATCTGTGCTAGTTGTTACGGAAGGTCGACCTCTCGAGCCTTCCTAAACCTTAGGATCGTCTTGACCTAAGCCCTGACAATAGATTGACTTACTCAGGTTGCTTAACGTTCAACTGGTATGGGGACTAGTCATGGTCGGGTCTGGCTAAGGTGGAATGAAGCAAGGCCAGCCTTCACCACGTATGATGAAGCCTGTCAAGAAGTACTAGACGAAGTGTTATCACAAGAGTCTTGAATTAGAATGATCTAAAGGTAGCACTTAGAATAATAATGGTATTAATCACGAAGAACAAGTAAGACTAAATATAGGTGGGTAATAAGTGTCCTTATATGTCCTTCGCTTCCTATTATCCTCCTACCATTAGATGGTATACGGGTGGTATATCTAATAAGCCATCATCGTACCTCCTACCATTTTCCTACTATTAGATGGTCCTCTTGATAGTATACTCACATGACCATTTTTAGCGTGCTAGGGTATAGCTATTTCCTGTATCCCCTACCTAAATCAGAATTATACTTTATTAGAACTCCGTTTTTCCTAGGCCATGGTTTATGGTCCTTGTGGGTCCCGTGTCCTAGACCCATGGTCTCCCTAAGCCCGTAGTCCTAAGACCATGATCTAGACTGGCTTGTAGTTGGTGTGGGTTCTTGGTCTTTGGCCGTTAGTTATTAGGTGTTCGTGGGCGCTTAGCTTCTGGGTAAGCTATGCCGTATAATAGCTCATCTTTAGTATAGCTCTCAAGCACTCAGAGTTATGCTTGTTAACACTAAAGGTCTGTAATATTATTATAGTGGTAAAGTTATTATGGGGTGAATATTAACCTTAGTTAATATTATCATGAGCATAATATTATCCCGGGGATAATCTTATCGTCGAGGAACATTATCTGCCTGATAATATTCTGACCGCTGAATGTTCTGCCGGTAGAACGTCTGACCGCTTGGCTAGGTTCATAACACTAGTGATGCCTCATTTGCAGATAACCTACAAAGAAAAAGTTCTGAAGGTTACATATGCAAATTATTTAATGGTCCAATTGATTGGCAAGCTAAAAAGCAAAAGACTATTACAACTTCTACAACAGAAGTTGAATTATTAACATTATCTAATGCTGCTAAACAAATATTCTGGTGGAAGCGATTATTTTATGCATTAAAATTTGAACTACCTCATACTATTCAAATTTTATGTGATAATAATCAAACTATTGATCTTCTAACTAAAGAAGATTCAATATATAAGACAAAACTAAGGCATGTGGATATCCAAAAACACTGGCTAAGGCATGAAGTTATAAATAAAACTATAAGCCTAGCCTGGATATCTACAAATAACATGCCTGCAGATGGCTTTACAAAAGTCTTAACATCCCAGAAATTTGAAGCATTCAAAAAGCAACTAAATATGGTTGATATAGCTTCAAAATTACAGCTTTAATATTACTAATATTATTATAGAAATATTAAAAGCTGGGAGGGTGTATCAGAAGATAGATGCCTGAGGCACTCATTAATGCCTAAATTATAGGGTATCTATATTCACATGAAAATAGGGATAGGTTTCGATTGATCTTCTTACAAATATTGTAAGCGGGGAGGTCGGATCGACGTCTTTAGTCAGTCGGTCTTCACTCGCCGCGGATTCCTAGCAAGCAACGAGATGTCAGGCTATGAAGGATGTACGAAAGAGGAAGGAGAAGCTGTATGCTATTTTATTCAGAAACGAATCGCTGGAGGTCAGGAAGACCAGCGATTCCCCAAGGTCATATATATACGGAGGCGGTCGTGACCGGTGATTCATCCCAAAGCAGGTAGCGGATAGTTCGGTCACTCGGTCATCGATCGGTGATCGTGCGGCCTCCTGTCGGGGATTGACTATCGGTCACCAACCGGTAATCGTGTGGCCTCCTGTCTGGGATGCCTGAGGCACCCGCTGTGACAAATATAGAAGATCTAGAATGATCTCCTTATGAACCAATAAGAATTCTATAATTCTATAGAATTCTACTAACAAATATTAAAAGCATAAAAGTGTATGAATTCGTCATGTATCTAGTTTAAAAACTAGAGATCCTAAATTATTCAAAATCAAAGTCACATTCAGTGGCAGAAACCTTCTTCATTATATATACTATTAAAATCGCCACCCTATACCCTGTCAGGTATAGTTAAGGCTAGGTATATATAATATATATTTCTTTATATGACCTCCACCTTCCGACAATAATATTTGTCATCGTAATTAATATTCGTGGTGGTTCCCCTACCTCTAGTGACCAACATCTGAAAACGCCAAAGTCCAATTAGTACCTGAAACTTCAGGCATCTTCCAGGCCTCAGGCATCCAAAAGGCATCTATACAGAAGCCTTAGGCACCAGGTGGCCTAATTAGGACTAGACTACCCACTCTTAGCCTGCCAAGGCCTACCCCATCAAAACTTTCGCCCATACTTTCAACCCCACGTTCCGCCTTACCCTTTGGGATATCTAGTAATATTATTAAATATTATTATAGTTAACTATATTAGCTACACACTGATATAAATCTTTTTATATAATATTAATACATCAGTGACTTCAGGGGTATGTACGTGTTGAACTCGTACATACCCCCTTGCCAAGCATTTATTTTGCGGGTACATAGGGGGAGTGTATGGCCCAGAATCCCCAGCGATGGGCAGACACCTCTACGTGGTGGTGGGGACAAGTATTCAAGAAGTTCTGTGGTGGTGCTGCTTGAAGAAACCAAGATCTGCCCAAAGGAGATGGAAATCGTGGTGTGCGACGGTTGGACGTGACCCGGACGCGTTCGCGAAAATTCTGACAACCAATAACAAACCAACAACGAGATAGCCAAGATGCCTGTTCCCATCTTGCCTCGCTATAATCAATGAACTAAAGAAGGCTGATGATCCCTTGTTTATGCAGTGACTAGATTTGGTGTCTTAGAATCTATCGTGTTGCTGATACTTAAGGGATCTAGGGTTTTTGACACCGCGCCCTCGTCTCCCGACCGCACCAGTGACGAAGAAGAATAGCTAAGGCCTGCGCGTTACCTTACCTCACTAAGATTAACTTAATGGATACGCACTACAAGAACTTGGTGGGAGATGACTAGACCTTTCTACCTAGTCTATCATAACATCTTTGCTAATAATAATACATTCTCTAACATTACTTCCCAACTCTCTGCTTCCTACCTCGTGGTCTCAAGGCTTCTACATAATAGTTCTAACAACGAGATACTAATGCCCGTCTCTCTATCCGCTTAATAATTTACCTTTCGTCCTAATTATGTAACTATAATTAATTACATTAAAATATCCCCAGTATGATAATTATTTTAATAATAATCGCGCGTGTGACTTATATTCCAATACTATCAGTGCAGACGTGATATCTGAATGGTTACATAACTCAAGTTCCCTCCTTTTCTTCGTGTTCCTTCATTTTAAATTGGCTTTGGTTATTCCTATAATAGTGTCAAGCCTCCCCCTTATTACAAGGTGTCGAGGAAATAGAAACAATCACAGGCCTGTTAGGCGAGGCTCCAAATTCGCCCTTAGGAAACTTTGAACACCCAAATGGGTACACAAACATGTATCTAGAATAGTTATTACCTGCATATCGCTTAGGCGAGGGGTCAGCGTAGGAACCTGGGAGAGCAAATGGAATGTGTAGCCAAGGACCAGTCCTGAAGGGGCCAGCCGCATCCTGGTTAGTCTGGGTTGTAGGGTTGCATTGGTTTTCTTATTAATCATAGTTCTAGCCGTGTACGTACCGAGAACCTCCCTACCTGCGTCTTGAGTCGGTTAGTTGCGTGCTCGATGGATTCTTGGCGAGGGCAGCTTGGGGTACTGTAACGTACAGACTTGGTCTATCAACTCGCTAGCAATCTGGAGCCGCTCTTCGTGCGAGTCACCATTCACACCCTGCCCCTTCGCCGCCTCCTTTAGCTTCGCGTACACAACAGGGATATCAGCCGGGTCAGTATCTTCACCGCAAGTCAAGCGCGAGACAACCGGGTCGGCACGATCGCACAGCGTCAAGAGCCACGACTCAAGCGGCAACGGATCCGGACCACATGATTGCAGCGCTTTTGTAAGACACGGCACCTCTTCCAACAAATCAATCTCTTTCGTGTACAGATTCTCAAAGTGATGGAGCCACTCGAGGAGGAGGGTGCGCTCTGAGGAAAGAAACCTCGACCCAGCTAATATCCCCAACGCAAACCCCGTAACGAAGTCCAAGGACAAGGCGTAAATCAACTCGAGAATATCCATGCATGCACCACCGTTTTCTGCGCAACCCTGCAGCAGTGGGACGATCTCATTTTCGGTGATCTGGGTAATGAGAGAGCGTAGGTGAACAGATTGATGCAGGGAGGTCTTGGAGAATATACCCGCCATTTGGCGCCGAAGCAGCGAGTGCTCTTCGTGGGATACGCTGCTAAACGAGTTGCACTTTCTTTGTCTGGTCAGGAGAAGTACCAAGCAGAAATCCGCTGGTTGCTTTGCCCACTTACCCGTAGTGGTCGTAGACGCTGTATTGCGCGTGTTTCTCGAGTCTAGAGCTACCCAGAACCTGTTTGATCCCATCCTTGTGTTAGCTCACGCTTAGTTCGTTGGGGCCAAGACGGATGATAGGGCCTAGGAGTCTGTGTCGCTCTGATAATACTGCCAACTCTCGGTGTGGAAGACGGGTCCAGATGATCCAGAGTGGACAGAAGGCCGATGACCAGTGTGCATTGGGGACTCTCGACAGCGGAGCGAAGAGTACAGGATGGAGGAGGTAGCGTAGATAACTGCTACTCCTTGTAGGCATGTGATCGCACATAGAGGCAAATAACCTAACATAGACATCTTCAGTAATAACAATAGACTCAATTGGGTTTGCGAAGAGATACTGCGATACTGCAGGCTGAGGCCACAACACGTTTATGATTTTATGGATCCGCTCAATATGATAAGGTGGTACTGCCTATATAGCGTCGGACTAAGCCTTTGTCTGTTGAATTGAATTACGTCGACTGCGATTGAATGACATCACAAATAGTGGTCACGATAGGCACCCATTACAGCTTGTTTGCAACAACCGCTTGTCTGGCAAATCTGGGGCGCTGTTTGCGGTCAGTCAGATGCCGTGTGACATCACCATCCACCTTCTTCAAATATTTGCCTCATTGCCTTGAAAATATCACCCTAAAGCCCAGGCAGGATTGCCTGCGCCATGACTATCAGTTTAAGTGACTACTTGTGGGATGCTGATTACTTGCGCAGGTATTCCTCAATTATGAGTAGAGTAGTTCTGTATGGTATCAATAGTATTTCTTGGTGGCACGAAGGGACGTAGGGACCGACCAACTCGCCGTCCCGAACATAGTATGGAAAATTATAAGCAACATAGAAAATCCATAACCTCTGGGATCTTGAAAATCCCTTTAGACTGGGTGTATGATAATTCACATGAATAACAATTGTCAAGGTGTAAGTCCCCTCCTAGGAACACAAAGCCGATGGGAGTCCATCTGCCTAACCAGATGGGCACCTAGGGCGGTGTTAAAAAAACCATCTACTCCGCAGGTTTCACATCTACCATCACCAAGTCCCAATTGGTTTCTTCAAGGTACCACATCTACCATCACCAAGTCCCAATTGGTTTCTTCAAGGTACCGTCCCGTCGCCCTTTCCCCTTATCCCTCGCTGCGCCTGTTGCCACCTTATACTCCTCCTCGCCCCGGCCATGCTACTTTTGTCCGGCCTGCTCCCAGGAGCTACTTGTCATATTGCCGACCATCTCGACATCGGTCCCTTTGATAGAGCAAGATTAGCCAGAGATTTTGTTCGGCTGTCCTAGGTTTTCTTTATGTTCGCTATTAGCATGGCGAGAGACCTCTGATAGTTGAAGGGTGGGCGGAAAGCTGGGAAGGGGAGGCACGGGTTAGCATATTGATTCGGGCAACTGGCTTTGCTAGGAATTCTCTCAGAATTACTAGGGATAGTTCAGGGCAGATATATGAATACTGGGTGGGTGTAACCAGACCTCAGCTAGTTGCGGGGACGGAAGGAGGGGTTTGATTTTGCGTCTGTTTACTGAATCAGAGCACTTGGTCGCTTAGTGGTTCATAACTAGTTAGCAAGCACTCGCCAGGATATTATGTTTAATTAACTAGAAAATTACAAAGGGGCTTAGTAAGCTCTATACGGACTTGACGCAGTAGATGAAAGATTCACCTGGCAAGTGAACTAACACCAGAGCATCATTACACTTGGCTAGAATTTGACTAGGATTGTCCCGTAAAAGAACGCAGACGGTTAAATCTTAGACCACCCCTCACTAAGCCTCCGAACGAAAATTCTTGAGCTCTTGCAGCAGCTTTTCCAGCTCCGCGTGCCTCTCCTCCTCATTTTCGATCTGCTGGATTTGAAGGTACTTCATTGCCAGCGCCTTCCGTTGCTCTCTTTCGGCTGACTCAGGTTCGTCATGTTTTGGGGGCGGTAGGCTAATTGTCTCATTATATACCTTGAGCGGCTACACTGAGTTAGTTTACATTCCCTGACGTTAGAACAATGTTAATGCTTACTGTGCTTCTGAATTTATGCAGCGACCGAAGCGAGTATTCGACCCCCGCAAATGAAACGACGTAGCCCTCGCTTTTCTGAGAGTCGTTAGTATCTAATGGTTGATGGTGGAGCAACTAGCACATACCTCATTCTTGGGGTACGTCCACCAGCCCTCCCGCTTAAGTTTGTCAAATGCCCCGGCGCCCACGCCCAGCTTCCCAATTCCCGTGGCACCCAGGTCAAACGATAAGTCGATTTCCTGACTCTTCCCGCTGGTCATCTTGATCGCACACTCATCCGTGACCCAAGCGCCCATAACGGCCCATAGGCCCTGCGTCTCAATGTCACGTCTCTTTTCCACAAGCGCCTTCGCATTATTCTCCACCCTAACCCAGGGGACGCAGTGAAAGAAACGTATGTTGCACTGCAAGGTGGGCGCCAAGACCTGCTAAGCTGGTGACTGATTGGCTGGCTCGAGATCCACCTTGCGTATCTTGCACTGGGAATGATTGCGTATCTTACACTGGCTTTTTCATGGCCGATCCGGCTCAGATTAGGCTAGGGGTTAGAGGGGCCAGTTAACTATAGCTGGTACTAATTAGGAGTCGCTCTGATCAAAGATTAAGGTGTAGTCGTTAATCAAACATGCCGACTCGTTTTTTGGTTGGGGGTTGGGGTTTTTAGGTTTGACAAGCGCGGGAGTGGCGTTAGGACTAACTAACCCATACTCCCACGCTTGCTGGCTAACAGCAGTGACCATGGAAACGCGTGGAAACCATAGTAACTAACCCAGGGGACGCAATGTTATTGTTTATTATTATGGTGAATCCCATCAACCAATCCATTGATCCATCCATCCATCCATTATTATTATTGAATAAGTCAAGCAGTCGCGAAGCAGTTGTTGACTGGTGAACAACCAGTTATAATTATTCCACCATGGAGAGCCAATTATTCGAGAAGATCCCCAGCTTGCAGATTATCATTTGCCGCCAGTGCAAGCATGGGGTGCGGCCAGCCGAAGCAGAACGCCATTTAAAGCAGAAGCATCAATTAAACCACCATCAGGCCACCCAGGTCACCCAGGCAATCCAGCAATGGGAGGAGATCACGCAGGATAGCCGGACGATCCAGATCCCATGGGTTATGGATAGCCCACTACCCATATTACCATGCCACGCCAACGGGTTGTTATGCCAGCGGGACCCCACGCAGTGCCATTACATTGGATCCACCATGGCGTCCATGCGCGTGCATTGGCATACAGCCCACCAGTGGTCCCAGCAGAACCGCCGCGGCCGTGTGGGCCAGCGGGAGCAGGCGCGCGGCAAGGCCGAGCTGGCGCGGTCGTACACGCGCGTGGCGTGGCAGCAGGTGTTCCCCACGCGCAAGGGGTCCCATTACATCCATATTCAATACCCAGACGGCCGCCATCAGAGCCCGCCGCCACCACCCGCGGAGCAGGCCCAGCAGGCCGTGGATGCCATGGTCATTGCATGGGAGCAGGCGCGCGCGCGCGAGGCGCAGCAGGCCACCATCCAGGCGGACGAGGCCATGGACGCCAACCCGTGGCTGCGCATGACGGGGTGGGCGAGGTATTTGGATGGGGTGCACCCGCAGGATTTGCGCCAGCTGGTGGAGGCCCCAATAGAGGTAGAGGAGGCAGAGGATCAGGATCCCAAGGCAGATCCCACCGAGCAGGCCGTGCGGGTGATTTGGGACGCCATGGACCAGCTGGCGCGGCGTAGCCAGCGGACCGTGCAGCAGTGCGGCGCGGGCATCCGCGTGGAGGCGGCCCGTACGGAGGCGGGCCAGACGCCGCACCGGCCGCTGCAGGCGTACATGGACAAGGCCAGCATTGAGAAGCACGTGCAGCCATGGCAGCAGGTGTTGGCATTCATCACGCGCACGCAGGCCGCCCAGGCGAACATGAGCCCAAGCCGGGATAGCCAGGATAGCCAGGATGGGGATGAGGATAGTGATAGTGGTAGTGGTGGCCGTGGCAAGTGGCTGGGGAGGTTGCCCGCGTATGGGATGACCCCGCGGCAGCGCCAGAAGTGGCAGGCGTTATGGCAGCTGGCCATGCCAGCCGTCAAGAGGCCCGAAGCTAAAGCTAGAGCTAGTGGCCAAGCGCATGCGCAAGCCCGAGCCAGGCCAGGGGTGAGGGTTGTACACACGTTCGCTGGGGCAGGCCAGATCATTAAGGACGTGTGGAGTGCCAGTCCCAGCCCAGGTAGCAGCCCAACCGCGATGGAGACGGACGAGGAGACGGACAAGGAGATGGATGATGAGATGGGCGATGGGGTGGAGGCTGCCAATACAGAGGTAGAGGCATGGCAGATGACGCCCATAGAGCAAGCGTGCTTGGAGTTTTGTATTAAGCTAATGAACCAGCGCCACCGCACGCATGAGTACGAGAGCGCGCTGGTATGCGCCATGGCCGTGCAAGGGTGGGGTGAAGCATGCTGGCGTGATCCCAGCAGTTACCCACCCATATTATCCCGCGTGCTCAAGGTGGCGCGCTTCATGGTGGTGCAGAAGGCGTTGTGGTTAGATCCCCACGCGAAGGAGATCATCCGCATGTGGACGGGCCATTGGCAGCCAGGCAGCGGCAGCCACCCCGTTGCATTGCCGTTGACCAGCGCCGATGACCAGCTGGTGGATATCCATATCCATCCAGGGGATCCAGCCCAAGGATCGCCATCAGCATCGCCACCAGGATCGCCACCAGGATCGCCATCAGGATCGCCATCAGGATCGCCATCAGGATCGCCATCAGGATCGCCATCAGGATCAGGATCAGGATCAGGATTAGGATCAGGGTCAGGACCAGGGTTGGGTGGGAAGCTGTTCCATGACCACGTCCAGCAGATGGTGCGCAGCTTCATGATCCGCGGCACGCATGGGCCCATGCAGACATTATTAGATTGGCGCACGTATGGGTTGAAGGTGCATTACAACACCACCACACCCGGGCATGTAGGGTGGATGGGCAGTGACGAGCTGTTGTATAAGGACGTGCATTTCACCATGGGCGCGTTCCGCGGGTTCGTGTATGGTTTGGTGGGATTAGCGCGCGAGCTGCTGCGGGAGGTATTATATATATCCGTGCCCGCCACCACCACCACCAGCAACACCAGCAATAGTAACACCACCACCGATTTCCCACCCATCCCATGGTCCGGGTTGTACGACGACCCCACGCAGGGCCAGAAGGGGTGGTGTTTTTTACAGGATACCCGCACGTGGTGGCCCGTAGATGGGAAACAGTGGTTGATGCAGCGGCTGCGTAGTGAGCCTGCCATGCAGCGCCAGTTCATGCGCCGCGGCCAGATGCAGGCCCAGCTAGTGGCGCAGTATTTAAGGCGCGTGGCCCGGTTCAAGGAGAAGCTGGTGGTGGCCATCCACATCACGGGCGGCCAGCCCGCGCGGGCGCCCGAGCTGTTAAGCATCCAGCACGTCAACACGCAGGCCAGCCGGCACCGTAATATATTCATCGAGGATGGGATGGTGACGGCGGTGACGGCGTACCATAAGGGGTTCCACGCGAGCAATGACATCAAGTTGATCCACCGGTACGTGCCGCGGGCGGTGGGGGAGTTGATTGTGTGGTACATGTGGTTGGTGTTGCCGTTCACGGAGCAGTTAACCGCGTGGCAGGCAGCGCAGCAGCAGCCAGCGGCGCAGCTAGTAGCCCAGCCAGTAGGCAGGGGATTAGGGTTAGGGTTTGATAGGGATAGGGATGATGCCCAAGCTCGCGCGCCCAGGGTAGGGTTAGCCCGCCCATCCACCCAACCCATAGGCGCCGCGGCATCAGCATCAGGGTTAGGGTTAGCCAGCCCATATTTATGGGGTCCCGATGCGGGCACGCAGCGCGCGTG
>NW_027263790.1:0-11882 GCF_044049435.1 Aspergillus pseudodeflectus | reverse complement strand
GATGTGCAATGCCATTGGATGCGGTTCCAGCAGGAATTTGGCCTAGCGTTTCTCTTTAGGTAAGGTAAACGATATACGAAAAACCTGCCCTATACGAATAATAGTGCTGATTGCAACCACAGGGCTTGCTGGTCTGGTATCTGTGCTCGTGGCACGCCAGGTGAGATGTTGTTGATAGAGGCCGGCAGCAACAATAGTAGCAATAAGGAAGGTGAGGACATCGAAGTACTAGCCCTGATTAAGCTCGATATCCTAGAGAGGCGATAGTCTCCCTAAACTACCCTATATCCAACGGACAGCTCGAAGAGCCGACCCAAGAGCCCTCTTGTACGGCTTGTTAGGGCTGCTCCGTCAATAATGATGACGACAGCACCGCTGATCAAGTTTAGACTCGACTACACAAAACCCACCGGGGAGGTCTACACAGACGCAATGTCGAACATTTTCAGCACAGGCGAAGGCCCCTATTCTCTCTCTGGAGCCTATTTGCCCGTACTCGATACACCCTCACTTCGCTTCCTGCAATTCCAATAACAGGAAGTCCCAACGGCGACGAGCAATATATGAATCAGCGGAAGGTTGGTGTCATTTACTCCCATCATGGGTCCCGGATCTGTCCCGCCAGGTTGGCGGCCAGGAAACTCAGTCCAGCGGACTCTTCTTCCACCCTGCAGCCGACCGAAATGCCTCTGGCGCAGGGGCACTTTGCAAGAGTGGCTGGCGAGTATCCGAGTGCGTACAGAAAGTTGAGGGTCTGTTAGTTGTCCAATCCATGAGCTTATGCGGTTTGGTGGGAGCACGGAGGAGCTTGTTGGTAATTTAAATCGCTTTAAGGATGCGGCGAAGCAGGCTATGGAGCGCTCGCGCTCTCATGTCAAACTTGGGCCTGACGATAAGAAAGCCACGACAGAGAGATTCGCTTCAACCAAACCTCCCTGGCGGATCCTGATCTCAAATAAAATACTCCCGCGGTGTACGAAAGCTCGTTCCTTCAACTTCAACTGCATCCGATTTGGAAGAGAGGGAGAATGAACACTGGCGATGGTTAGCAGAAGGCATAGCTAATAAACCAATTTTGACAACCACCACATACGGCCTGTTGGGCACCAAGGGTCCCCGATAGCGGTGCGGGGGATAGTGTTGAAGTTCTTTTTGGTTCCCCAACACCGTCAGTTCTAAGGCCTTTCGCGTAAATGGTAGGCGGGACGGTGGATGATTTGATTGTGAAGTTTGGGTGGATTCGGTTGCGTTTTGTATCACGTAGCCAAGTCTTAGGCATATGAAAGGCACGGCAGCTACTACGCGCCGGGCAACGTGCGTTTGTCAACCTACCTGATTGCACCATTCTTGAGCCCTTTCTATTACCGGTTTCAAGGCGAAACTTAATCGTCGCAATCTCGAAGGTATAATCCATTATTCGCGGGTTCCAGCGTGTCCGAACGTGTCATTTCCCCTTTTTATTCATGCCTTGGTTTGTATCCGCACGAAACTGGGAGCGCTTCAGCTTGGGTCGACAGGCGATGGACCTTCGGAGGCGATCGAGCAGCAGAAAATGTCTTGGACGACACTATGTTGTAAAGGCACAGCTCAAGCTGGCAGCCAAACAGATGGCATGACATGTCTTCACGCAACTGTTACCAAGCAGAGCAGGGATAAGGTTGATTTGACAGAGGTCAAGAACAGGCGAGGAGGTCATGCTGGTAGATTTTGCGAATTTGCGACTTGTCAGTGCGAAGTCTCGACAGCTCAATTGAATCTCCGTCTGGGCGCAAATTGAGTAGATGCATGAGATTGAGGACAGATGTTGAGCAGAAGAGGAACGGTCACCGCAGCGGGGTTGTTTTGGGCGGTCAAGATCACGTGCCTCCCTTCTCCGAAATGGCGTCGAGGTGCCGCCAAAAAAAGGTGTGGGAGTCTCTCCGCCAGTTCCTGCGCATCCCTGAGCTACCAACATCCACTTCGCGGTAGTTTCTTCTTTTCTCAGCTAGTCTTTCATCATGGTGAGTGCTCAGGAGATACTCCCTGCGAATTTTTTTCCCCGTTACTAACGTAATCCAGGCGTCCTTCGCCAACCCCACACAGATCTTTGCCGACGATGTGATCGAGGAGAAAGGAGAGAACGCCCGTCTCTCCGCCTTTGTCGGCGCGATCGCGGTCGGTGACTTGGTCAAGAGCACATTAGGTCCCAAGGGAATGGACAAGATCTTACAATCAGCGTTAGTGGGCTCGAAATGCAATGGCGGGGTCAGGAGTATGCTGATGGAACGCTAGGTCAACCGGAGAAATCCTCGTTACGAATGACGGTGCTACGATCCTCAAATCCATTGCCCTCGATAACGCCGCTGCGAAAGTACTAGTCAACATCTCCAAGGTCCAGGATGACGAAGTCGGTGACGGAACAACGTCGGTGACTGTGCTGGCTGCGGAGCTGTTGCGGGAAGCCGAAAAGCTCGTTGCCCGCAAGATCCATCCCCAGACTATCATCGAAGGATACCGCATAGCTGCCCGTGCTTCTCTCGACTGCCTTGAGAACCTCGCTGTCGACCGCAGCCAGGATAAGGAGAAATTCCGCAAGGACCTCCACGCTATTGCCCGCACCACCCTCAGCTCCAAGGTTCTCGCTCAGGACCGCGACCACTTCGCTACCCTCGCCTGCGATGCCGTCCTCCGTCTCCGGGGCTCCACCGACCTGAGCCATATCCAGATTATCAAGAAGGCTGGTGGGAAGCTGAGCGACTCGTACCTCGATGAGGGATTCATTCTGGACAAGAAGATCGGTGTCAACCAACCGAAGCGCCTGGAGAACGCCAAGATTCTTGTTGCAAACACGGCCATGGACACGGACAAGGTGAAGATTTTCGGTGCCCGCGTAAAGGTCGAGTCGACAGGAAAGCTGGCAGATTTGGAAAAGGCGGAGCGTGAGAAAATGAAGGCCAAGGTGGAGAAGATCAAGTCGCACGGTATCAACTGCTTTGTCAACCGACAACTCATCTACAACTGGCCTGAGCAGCTGTTTACCGAGGCCGGTATTATGTCCATTGAACACGCCGACTTTGACGGCATCGAGCGATTGGCGCTGGTCACCGGCGGTGAGATTGCTTCCACGTTCGACCATCCCGATCAGGTCAAGCTTGGTCAGTGTGACCTGATTGAGGAAGTCATTATCGGTGAAGACACCCTCATCAAATTCTCTGGTGTGGCTGCTGGCCAGGCCTGCACCATCGTCCTCCGCGGCGCCACAGAGCAGCTCCTCGACGAAGCCGAGCGTTCTCTCCACGACGCCCTGGCTGTCCTCTCACAGACTGTTAAGGACCCCCGTGTCACACTTGGCGGTGGTTGCGCAGAAATGAACATGTCCAAGGCCGTCGAGCAAGCCGCTCAGAACACCACCGGCAAGAAACAGCTCGCCGTCGACTCTTTCGCACACGCCCTCAAGCAACTCCCTACGATCCTCGCCGACAACGCCGGTCTCGACTCTAGCGACCTCGTCACCCGTCTGCGACAAGCCATTAACAACGGCATGACCAGCTCCGGTCTGGACTTGCTCACACCTGGCGGTGGTATCGCCGATATGCGCGAGCTGGGCGTAGTGGAAAGCTACAAGCTGAAGAAGGCTGTTGTTTCCTCTGCGTCCGAGGCAGCTGAGGTAAGATCGACAGCTTGTTTCCAAAAATCGCAAACTAACACGTTTCCTAGCTCCTCCTCCGTGTGGATAACATCATCCGGGCTGCTCCTCGTCGACGTGAGCGGATGTAAGGTTAAAGAATGATACTAATTGAGCGGTTGAAGACGGCAATCTGGTGCTGGATGGAAGTGAATAGTACATGCTCTAGCGAGTATAATCACCATTTATAGATCCGACTTTTATGAAATAAAAGCACTGACGAACACACTCTACTGCTTCTTGATGTATCTCTTTTTCAACTAATCAATTTTGCTGTAACAGAAAGATATAGCCAATCTTTTGTCACCTCTGAATCTGAAGAAATGGTGACCAACTTTATCTACCTGTTGGAATCACTCTCCGTTGGATGGGATCAATGGAGTACGATTCCGATGCCCCAGTCGAGACTCGAAAAGAATGACTGATATTGACCTAGAACTAAGCATTTCTCTATCTAGCTTCTCAATTCGAAGCTCCTCCGAGAACTGGTTCAAAAAAAAAAAATTAGATTTGTAACACGCCCTGCCGAGGACAAGGCCCCACCATGACTGGATGACTGCAACCCTGCCCTTAGTTTAAAGAAAGCTTCTCTCCTGTTCGTCATTCATCGACAACACCAGTTGGAGGTCCAAGGTCAAGCATAACAAGCATGTCAACAATCGTCCAGTCGTCCACTACCTCAGTGGAGTTAACCTCCAGAAACGGCGCCGAAGAACGCCTCCACCGAGCAGAGCGCCCCTCGCCCATCGTCGAAGATGACCAGATAATGCAAGAGTCTCTGGTTGCCGACTCACAAGTCCCGGATGGCGGCTATGGATGGGTCGTCATATCTGCCTGCGCCATAATCACCTGGTGGTTCATTGGAACCTCTTACAGCTGGGGAATTATTCAGGCAGCCTTGGTGAAGGAAGGTGTTTCGTCTGCGTCGACCCTCGCTTTTGTCGGCTCGCTAGCCGTCGCGTGTATCTCTTTCCTGGGGGTCATCAATGCACGTCTGATTCGCTTATTGGGGACTCGGGCTTCTGCGGTCTTGGGCGTTGTGTTTTTGGGAATGGGGGAGATTCTGAGCGGGTTTGCGCTTAAGAGTGTTGGGGGGTTGTTTGTGACCGCTGGAGCTGTCATGGGCGTTGGGATCAGGTATGCTTCCATTATCCAAATCTAATGTTGCTCCTCGCTAATGATGGTGCTAGTCTTTGCTTTATGGTGGGAAACCCATGTCGACAACACGAGTGCGATTCTAACCACACATATCTAGGTCGTGTCGATCATCCCCGCGCAGTATTTCAAAGCCAAACGAGGAATCGCCAATGGCATAGTCTATGCTGGCGGCGGCCTCGGCGGCGCGGTCATTAGCTTCATCGCAGACTCTCTCGTTCAGAGTACCGGCATCGGCTGGACATTCAGGACGCTGGGCTTGATGACCCTCGCCACAGGTATTCCCGCGGCCCTCTTCATCAAAGAGCGGACACCCATTCCCAGAGCTGCAATCATCGAATGGTACTACGTCAGTCGTTCATTTTCATAGATCTCACTACTAACACAGCGTAGGCACCTATTCCGCGACGTCCGTTTCACCCTCCTCTTCCTCGTCGGCGCAATCGCCACTTTCCCTCTACTAGTCCCTCCCTTCTTCCTCCCACTGTACACAGACTCTCTCGGCATGAAATCCAGCGTCGGCGCCGGTGTTGTCGCAGCATTCAACTTCTCCTCCGCCCTGGGTCGCCTTATGTGCGGATTCTGCAGTGACGCCCTAGGACCGCTGAATACGCTCTTCCTCTCTCTAACGCTCAGCGCCGTAAGCATGCTCGTTCTCTGGCCCGTCTCAAACAGTATTGGACCACTTATTGCGTTTGTGATCATCAATGGGATGTCGAATGGTGGTTTCTTCTCAACTATGCCGACGGTTGTTGGGAATGTGTTTGGGTCTGCGAGAGTTTCGGTGGCCATGGGGATGATTGTGACGGGTTGGGCTGGGGGCTATCTTCTGGTATGTCTATTCTACTCTCACTATATTCTCCTTTTGGAGTGTCTATCCCTTTCTTTTACGCTCAATATTTTTAATTTGTTGTGGTGTATGACTGACAATCATGTTAGGGTGCTCCGATCGCCGGATATATTCTTGACGCCTCGGGAGGTGAGGAGGGTGGGACCAAAGCATACAGACCAGCTATATTCTATGCTGGATCTTTGGCACTTACAGCTGCTGTTCTGGCTGCAGCTATTCGATTGAAGACGGAGAGGAGCTTGAAGAAGAGGTTGTGATGTGTTTTTGTCCTCGGGGAGTTGCGTAAAGGTTGATGTAATATTATGCAAATGTAGTTATATTGGTTGCAACACTTTAAACTTTGGCTTTCTCAATGTATACAATATATAATGACTGATGGCAAAGCTACTATAACAATAGGCGTTGGCCTAGAATACCCTGGTCAATATAGACATGCCTCTCGAAACTCGGAACTATACTGCCCGCTAGAGATGTCCCAAGTCCTCGACAGCAGTCGAGGTCCATGTGCCTCCAAAACTCTATTGACGAATTTAAATGCTATTTCTCAGTTTCGGAACTGTTGTCCAGGCGTGATTTGAGTTCGTTGTCCAAAAAGTTAACCTGGGTATTTCATCTCGACTCTTCTGCGCCACTCGCATTCTCTATCCTGATCTCTTCATGTATCGCTACAACCACTTTTTCTCATCATTATACCATCTCTTCTGAGCCTTTAGACCAGCTTCTCTGATCACGAACGCATCTCTAACGCCCTGTCGTACGTGTGACACCTCTTGAAGCAGCTTCTTTCGTTGAAAAGTAGGCTGCCTTCGAGGGCATACCTGAAACCTCCCTCATTCTCTCTTCATATTTCTTCTTTTACAAACCTCATCCTATTACCATCAAAATGGTCTGCTGCAAACAGTTGCTCGCATCGTTTCTTACCATGTCCCTCGCCGGTCGAGGCATGGCCAACGCCATGGAGCTGAATATCGGAGACCAAAGTAAGTCTCTTCCCTATCAAGAGCAGTAAAAGTCTCTGCTCACCATCATAGACTCCGTCCGAAACGCCGCTAGAACGGTAGCCTACAACATGATGAGCTACTACCACGGCAACGAGAGCGGCCAGATCCCGGGCAAACTGCAACGCACCTGGTGGGAGGGCGGTGCCATGTTCATGACGCTCATCCAGTACTGGCACTGGACCGGTGATACCTCTTACAACGAAGTAACGACACAGGGGATGCTCTGGCAGAGGGGGAAAGACGACTTCTTCCCGAAGAACGACAGCTCATTCCTGGGAAACGATGACCAGGTCTTTTGGGGGTTGGCTGCTATGACTGCAGCTGAGTTGAATTTCCCAGAAGGGGAAGGTGATCCATCCTGGCTTTCGCTCGCACAGGGTGTCTTCAATACACAGGTGCCTAGGTGGGATACACAAACTTGTGGTGGAGGACTTCGCTGGCAGATCTTCCCATATCAGGCTGGGTATACTATGAAGAACGCCATCTCGAACGGAGGTTTGTTCCAGCTGGCTGCTCGACTTGGGCGGTATACCAAGAACGGGACGTACATCCAGTGGGCAGAGAAGATTTGGGACTGGAGCGCGACAACACCTCTCCTCAATGTGGTAGACTGGACTATTGCCGACTCGACAGGTTCTGGAGCCGACTGCAAAGACCATGGCGACACTCAGTGGTCGTACAACTATGGAACGTATCTCAGCGGTGCCGCATACCTGTACAACTTGGTAAGCTTCCCCTGGCACTCACCATTAGTGAACAAGGCTAACCATCACAGACCAACGGACACACGAAATGGAAGACTGCCATCGACAACTACCTTGCAACAACGTTCCGGACATTCTTCCCCCAGGACTTCGGCGGCCAAATCATGTCTGAGGCCTCCTGCGAGCCGTGGATGATCTGCGACCGCAACCAAGACTGCTTCAAGGGCTTCCTCTCCTCATGGCTGACCTTCATGACAACAATCGTGCCTTATACCGCCCCCGAAATCATCCCCAAAATCCAACAATCCGCCATAGCAGCTGCACGACAATGCTCCGGTGGAGACTCCGGCACCCAGTGCGGGCGACGCTGGCATCAGAACGAATGGGACGGTAGTGCATCGCTGGAGGCTGACATGAGCGCCCTGAGTGTCATATCCTCCTCCATGGTCAGCTTTAGGGACGAGCCGCATCCGTTGACACATGCGACTGGTGGTACGAGCAAGAGCAATCCGAATGCTGGTGCCCATGAGGACATCCAGCCAAAGCAAATCCGAGATATCACATCGGGGGATCGTGCTGGCGCAGTCTTTGCGACTCTGACTTTCATCAGCTTGTGGTTTTGTTTGCTTACCTGGTGGTTCTCTTGAACAGGATGTTTGGATATGGAATATTGATCTCTTTTTGTCTTTTCACTTGGATGATTTGTTCCTGGCGTTTGTCTTCTGCACGGCTGGGGCTGGATGTCAACATATCTGCTTTTGGAGTTGATGCTCTTGGATTTCGTTAAGATATACAAGTCATTGGATCTTGGGAACTGAGATGGATTTAGAAAAAAAAAAAAAAGGATCATTGCTTAAAGATCAGACTGAGAATGATGCAAGGCACTTGTAGGCCTGAGGCAGCGGCGGTGAGCGCGTCTCCGCGCGTTTTGCGGCTTCCTCCAACTTCACATCGCCGTGTGACAGCTGCGGACTGGGCAACCAGCCTCTTTTGAGCCAATTCTCTCTGCATTGCTCTTGCTTCTATCCCCATCCGCGTCATCAGTCTTGCCAGTGTTACTCCGCCGACCCTCCACTCCTCCGTATCTCGACCGCAACCTGCAGCCAACTTTTCTCTGCAGGCAACAGAATCTCCTTCTACTCCAACCAACCCCTCGGTGAACCGATTATGCTATTTTGCAACTGAAATCAAGAAGTACTGGGATTGCGATCCTCTGTCTCCAAATATGGTTTTCCTCCGACTGACCGTCAAGGTCTACCCGCGCGACCAAGCTCCGCCGTCCAGCACATTCTCCTTCCGCTCGATCCTCGGTGATCGCGATGACTCCAGTCGCAATGGGTCCAGCGCGGCAAGCGGGAAGCCCGCGAGCTTTCTTATCGTCCTCGAGCACCCGGAAGACGTGACACTGGGCGGATTGGCGGGCATGATCAAGAGTAAATGGGAGAAGCTGAGACCGCTTGCGGAGTGAGTTCCTCGTTCCTACCGTTTCTCTGTTCCAAGACTCCATGATGAAGATGGATATCTGGAAGCGGGCTTTGTGGATGCGCTAACGGGGGTGTTACTGCTAGTCCTCTCGAAATCAAGAAGCTCGTCGACGATGAGCACGAATCCGACGATCTCGATGCGGATATGACTGTTGCCGATGTGTTTGTTGACAACGGAAAGGCTAGAGCCGACGGCCTTGACCAGCGCAGAGTTGTCCGTGTTATTCAAAAGGCAGCCTACGGCGACAATTCGCCCGTTCGATTCCCTTCGGTTACGCAAGACTGGGACGAGGCGGCGGAAAAGTATGCGCTCCAGCGCAAGCTCAAGAAGGAGAAACAGGAGGCCGAGCTCGAGACAATCGCGGAGGAGTCTAGGCTTGGCTCCACATCTGACTATGATTCATGGTCCGATTATGCTCCTAACCGAAAACGCCGCAAAGATATCCCTCTCTCGTCTGTGGAGAAGGAGGTTGAGATTCCCCTATCGCCAACTCAGCATGTACGAGAGTCTTCAATGTTTGATGCTGCCGGAGCCTCTCATGGTCCCGATATCAGCTCCTCGAATCGGCGCTTGGCCAGTCAGGAGCTTGGTGACTCGCCTCCCTCATCGCGCGCACCCACACCGAAAAGGACGACATCCTCTAGGCGTGAGTCAACACATAGCCAGAACTCTGCCAAACTGTCTAATACTGGTGCTACGCCTGTTGCGGATTCCCCTGCACTGCAGTTGGCGCATGAAAGCGCCAGTCACTCCGCGTCGCCGCAAAAGCAGCCCCCTCCGAAGGAAAGCCCGGTGGACTATATCTCTCTCGATGAAGGTGCAGACAGGGGAAGTGAGCCTGGATCGAGTCCTGTATCAGAGAAAAGTGACAACATTTCTGCCAAATCTGGGTCTGAAGAAGATGGACAAGATAAGGATGGCGATGTCACGATGGCGGAGGAAACCGTGCCCAAACAACCGGAGCAGCTTTCATCCCCCGAGAAAAGGCCCCCAAATCCTCCCAGCGTACCTGCAGAACCCAGCATTTCCGGAAGCCAGTCTCGGAAGAGGAAGAATAGCGCCGAGCAGCTGTCTCCCAACAAAGAGCCGCGCTTGGACAGGACTACACCCCCACCTGCGAAGCGCAACAGCCAGGCGTCTCCCGGAACCCCAAAGTTCAGTCCGGGCAGATCATCCTTTTCCGGGGTGGCGCGCCGCCTAAGCTTCACCAAACCATCAGACTCTCCCAACCGCGGGTTGGGGCTTGGTATTACGAGAAGCCCGGAGAAGAAGCCTCAGGTTGTGGTCGATCTCTCGCAGGACTCTACAAAATCAAATGACACTATTCCTGACAGTACACCAATCCCATCGAGCAGTGTGCCTGGCCGGCGTGGATCGTCAGCAAAGGATGTCGTCTCCGCTCCGATGAACTTGCACACACCGGCAGACAAAGCGAAGAATCTACACTCTGCACTACGAAAAGATACGCCTGTGGAAAGAAACTCGGTACGGCGCTCCGTCTCATTTGTGGACGGCGATGATATCAGTATTACCGGCTCCCAGTTAGCCCCTACCTCAGTGCCGAAAGAGACCGCCGAGACTCCGACCGGGACTCGGAAGGACACTCCAAGCTCCCAGTCGACTAGCTCCGAAACCCGACGCATCAGCGGCGGTACAATGGTCTTCCCTCCTGGATTCACGAAGGAGCAAATCGAGAAGTGGGAAAGAGAAGCGGCAGAGAAGTGGGCACTACAAGATCGAGAAAGGACAGAATTTGAGGAAAAGATCAAAGATGCCGAAGAAAGGCAGCTCAACGCAGGTTATATCCATCGAGTTAAGAGTGCGTATGAAACTTGGAAGACGATACAGACGCTTTCAAAGAGCAAGCGGGGTTCCGATAAGAAGCTACTCGAGAGGCATAAGGTCACACTTAAGGAGCAACAAGCAGCAATCAAAAAGGCCGAAGCCTCGATGAAGACTTCGACCACGGAAAAGAAAACGGCGTCGTCTCAGAAGTCGACGTCTCCGAAGACCGCTGGTAAGGCCAACCTTGGGACTGCGGCGTCACCGAAGCCGGCTACTACCAAAGGGGAGAAGACATCGCCAGTAGTCCAGAGTGGCTGGAACGCGGTCAACAGTAAACCGCCCGCTGCTGCTCCTACACCAAACGGCACATCCAAGACAGCTACACCAAGTGGATTTGCGACGCAGACGGCAACGAAAACACAGCCGACAAAAGCATCCAAGCCCGCGTCAAGTCAATCCCAGAATTCTGGATCGGATGAGGTGGAATTACCAGCCATCAAAGTACACGCACGAGCCAGCGCCGCAAAGAAATCGAGTGCAGAAAACCCCGTCGAGGTGTACTCGGATGAGGAAAATGGTGAGGATAAAGAGGAGGAATCAGAGTCCGAGTCTTCTTCTTCAGAGTCATCTTCCGAATCCGAGTCGGAGTCTGAGTCTGACTCCGAGAAGGAGCACGCCAGCAAATCCCTAGCGTCGAAGGCTACTTCACAGAAACCTAAGTCCGCATCTCCTCCCTCTGCACAGCGCATGGCCAAGTCACCAGCCGGATCTCAGGGAACCGCTTCGCAGAGCCAAGGGTGGAGTTGGCCCAGCGTCAACTCCCAAAACACCCGCGCCACCCGTGCCTCGTTGAAGACTCTCAAGTGCGAAGTCGAAAGCCAGGCTGCTGCAAAGGCTGCTCCTAAGCGCGCTGTCAATGGGCCACCACGCAGAGGGGCCTTCTCCCCGGATGACTCCGAAGACACGGAGAGTGAGAGCGACGAGAGCAGTAGCAGTAGCAGCAGCAGTGAAGACAGCGACGATGAGAGCCGCGACGAAGGTGATATCATGTCTAGTGGACATGTTCAGAAACTACGGCCTGCAAGGACGCGATAGGAATGTTAGATGTTGGATTTCCGGTCCCTTTTTGTTTGTTTCTCTCGCGGTTCGAATTCCCATTGAGGGCATCCTGTACTGTATGTATTATAGCAACGGTAGCGTCGTATGACTAGATCATGAAGCACTTTTTAATTCCACTT
>NW_027263915.1:0-13096 GCF_044049435.1 Aspergillus pseudodeflectus | reverse complement strand
GAACGCCGAGGGAGAGGCAGACCAAAGACCCGCAATGAAACCGCAGCAGAGCGCGTTGACAGCTCAGAGGACGAAACAGAAACCGGTAACAGCAACCCGTAAACGACTGAACTGCTCGCAGAGTTAGTTAAGTTACGAAGAGAAATCAAGAGAAGGGATAAGACCCACAGAGAAGAATTAAGGGAAGTTAAAACTCAGTTTATGGAAGCTCTTTCTGGAATGTAACAGGAACTAGCGGAGCTGCGTAATAAGTTGGCCACATCCCAAACCAACCATGACGAGACACTTCGCGAAATCCAATCCCTTCGCACCTCTATAACCACCCCAGATCCTACGAACAACCTGTCCTACGCAGATGTCGCCCGCACCCCTCCAACGAGCCAGCCAAGCAACATACGGACTCTTTCCTCGTTTAACACGACACCGACCACCCTCACCGATACATTCTATTGCACGATAGATACCTCGAATGTGGCTGATAATGGTGACGAGAGAATGTCCGCAGGCCCAATTAGGGCAGCAGTGGAGAAAGAGATCCGGATAATGGAAAACCACACTAACTGGCGCTGTCGTGCGGTTACGGTGGACCCGAAGAATACTAACCGGATCCGAATTGCTTGCTGAGATGAACCCGAACGCCAGCTAGTTAAGAAAGTCGCAGAAGTAATAATTAGCGCAGGAGCCCGAGTGCTCCGCGACGATCTCTACCCAATTAAAGTCGACAGTGTCAGGAAGACAGCGGTGCTAGACGAAAATAACGAGGTCAGGGTAGGAGCCGCAGCAGCTTTCAGCGAGGAGAATGAAGCCACCGTTGCCAAGATCGCATGGCTCAGCAGAAAGGAAAGTGCGAAGGCCTATGGGTCAATGGTGGTGTACCTAACTAAAGGCACCGATGCACGAAGGCTCCTGGCCGAAGGGTTCTTCCACGCTGGGGGAGAATCTGGCGTAACCAGCGCCTTTGAACATCGACCACGACCGACACAATGCTACAACTGCCAAGAGATCGGACATAAGGCATTCCAATGCAACAACGCCCAGAAGTGCGCGAAATGCGCCAAGGAAGGCCACCGCCACAGCATCTGCAACGAGACGGTCCTCAAGTGCGTTCCGTGCGGAGGCCCACATGAATCGTACAGCAGAAACTGTCGGAAGCTCTATCCAGTGCAACATGAATAAAACGCTCCGAATAATTCAGCTAAATATAAGGAAACAGGGAGCAGTACATAACAGCTTGATAAACGATAAAGAAATTCAGGATACAGCGGTAATAGCGATCCAAGAACCCCAAGCGAGAAGAATTAACGGCCGACTCTTGACAACTCCGATAGGGCATCACAAATGGGCGAAGATGATCCCCTCCACATGGAGGGAAGGCAGGTGGGTAATCCGGAGCATGCTGTGGGTGAGAAAGGATGTGGAAGCGGAGCAAGTACCGATTGAATCCCCGGATCTGACAGCGGCGGTCATCCAGCTCCCCAAGTGATTGATTTTTATAGCATCAGTTTATATAGAAGGAGGAGATACCCAAGCCTTGTGTGACACGTGTGTTAGTTTACGCAAGGCAATTGCCAAGGTAAGGCGAGATACGGGCGCAGTGGTGGAAGTTCTGATCGTGGGAGACTTCAACCGACATGACCAACTTTGGGGTGGAGACGACGTGTCTCTGGAGAGACAGGGCGAAGCGGATCTAATCATTAACCTTATAAGTGAATTTGCTCTTAGCAGTCTACTAAAACGAGGCACAAAGACATGGCAAGGGGGAGGACACGGTGGAGACTGCGAGTCAACTATTGACCTCGTCCTTGCCTCAGAAAACCTGACGGGTTCCATGGTCAAGTGTGCAATACATGGGACGGAGCACGGCTCCGACCACCGCGCAATTGAGACTGTGTTTGACGTTCCGGTTCCGTTTGCCAAACAGCAGGAGCGACTACTGCTCAAAAACGCGCCATGGAAGGAGATTAATGCTAGAATTACCACAAGCCTGGACAGCACGCCGTCGGACGGCACTGTGCAGCAGAGAACCGACCGACTAATGTCTGCGGTGTTGGAGGCAGTGCATGCCTTGACGCCAAAGGCCAGACCGTCCCCGTACGCAAAGAGATGGTGGACCACGGACTTGACACAACTCCGCCATATCTACACATACTGGAGGAATCACGCCCGCTCGGAGCGACGGACAGGACAAGCCGCGTCACACCTGAAAGAGATAGCCAAAAGCGCGGCGAGGCAATACCACGATGCCATCCGGCAGCAAAAGAAAAAGTACTGGAAGGAGTTCCTGGCAGATAACAGCAACATATGGAAGGCCGCCAAGTACCTAAAGTCTGGAGATGACACAGCATTTGGGAAGGTACCACAGCTCGTCCGAGCAGATGGAACCACCACCACCGATCACAAGGAACAAGCAGAGGAGCTTCTGGCTAAATTCTTTCCTCCTCTACCAGACGATATTGAGGAGGAAGGGGCCAGACCGCAACGAGCGCCAGTCGAGATGCCTGCCATCACCATGGAGGAAGTAGAGCGGCAGCTGCTCGCAGCAAAATCATGGAAGGCACCTGGAGAAGACGGCCTACTGGCGATAGTTTGGAAGATGACCTGGCCCGCGGTTAAACACAGGGTTCTTGACCTGTTCCAGGCATCGCTAGAAGAGGGCACGCTACCAAGTCAATGGAGACATGCAAAAATCATACCACTTAAAAAGCCGAATAAAGAGGACTACACCATCGCGAAAGCCTGGAGGCCAATTTCACTTCTCACAACACTGGGCAAGATCCTAGAGTCGGTGGTGGCAGAAAGGATCTCACACGCAGTAGAGACATACGGCCTGCTCCCGACCACTCACTTTGGAGCCCGAAAACAGCGATTAGCGGAACAGGCGCTCCTGCTCCTGCAGGAGCAAATCTACACGGCCTGGCGTGGCCGTCGCGTCCTGAGCTTGATCAGCTTCGACGTCAAAGGAGCCTACAATGGGGTGTGCAAAGAAAGACTACTACAGAGGATGAAAGCTCGAGGTATACCAGAAAGTCTGATCTGGTGGGTCGAGGCCTTCTGCTTGGAACGAACAGCGACCATCCAAATCAATGGGCAAGGGTCCGAGGTACAAAGCCTCCCACAGGCAGGACTACCGCAGGGCTCTCCCCTATCACCGATCCTGTTCCTTTTCTTTAACGCAGACCTCGTGCAACGACAGATCGACAGCCGCGGCGGAGCGATTGCTTTCGTGGATGACTTCACCGCGTGGGTGACCGGGCCAACTACGCAGAGCAACCGGGAAGGTATTAAGGCAATTATTAATGAAGCTCTTGACTGGGAGAGGAGGAGTGGAGCGACGTTCGAAGCGGACAAAACTGCCATTATACACTTCACCCCCAAAGCACACAAATCAGAACAGGAGCCTTTCACCATCAAGGGACAAACCGTTGAACCCAAAGACCACGTCAAGATCCTTGGAGTGGTGATGGATACTAGACTTAAATACAAGGCACACATAGCCAGGGCAGCGTCCAAGGGCCTAGGAGCAGCGATGGAGCTTAAACAACTTAAAGGCTTATCTCCCTCAACAGCGCGGCAGTTGTTCACGTTAACTGTTACCCCAGTGGTGGACTATGCCTCTAATATCTGGATGCATGCTTTTAAGGATAAGGCTAGCGGGCCTATTAACCGGGTTCAACGGGTTGGAGCTCAAGCAGTAGTGGGAACATTCCTTACCGTCGCAACCAGTGTGGCGGAAGCAGAGGCTCACATCGCCTCGGCGCAAAGCCGCTTCTGGAGACGGGTAGTGAAGATGTGGACGGACATCCACACCCTACTAGAAACCAACCCACTCCGCAGAAACACGGATCGTATCAGGAAATTCCGAAGATTCCACCGCTCGCTGTTATATCAGGTGGTAGACGCGCTGAAAAATATTAAGATAGAAACACTAGAAACAATTAATCCATTTATATTAGCACTATAGGAGGAACGACTACAGACCGATACTGGACAAACCCCAGAGTCACAGGCAGAAGCCGGCGGATCTATGCAGATCGCAGTCAGCAGCTCGGCACGGAATAAGGTAGTGGGATTTAGCAGAGTGATTCAAAAGCAGCCGCCTAAGTACAAGAAGCCGAGACTAAAGACCTTCTCCGTCACACTTGGCACAAGATCGGAGCAGAACCCATACTCGGGAGAGCTGGCAGCAATGGCACACGCATTAAAGACGCTACCAGTACTAAAACTGTATAGAATCACGCTGCTCACGAGCAACAAAGCGGCCGCACTCACACTGGGGAACCTGTGATAACAGTCGGGCCAGGAGTATATTTGCCTGATATACAAGCTGATCAGAAGACTGCGAAAAAATAGAAATAGGATCACGATCTGCTGGGTCTCCACAAGTGAGGATAACAAACTGTTGGGTCTCGCTAAAGCGCAAGCCAGAGCAGCAACCCAAGAGGGCCCCACGCCATATATACAGCTCCCCAGAATGAAGTCAACCACTCTTAACATCGCACGATCCCAACATGACACCAGCAAAGGCTTGCCCGAGAAAGTAGGCAAACACGTGAAAAGGGTGGACGCGGCCCTCCCAGGCAAGCACACTCAACAGCTGTATGATCAATTATCATGGAAAGAAGCAAGCGTGCTAGCCCAGCTCCGGACGGGCATGGCAAGACTAAACGGATACCTCCACCGAATCAACGTTGCGCAAACGGATTAGTGTGAATGTGGACAAGCAAGAGAGACAGTAGAACACTTTCTCTTTCGATGCTAGAGATGGATGACCCATCGGACGGAAATGCTGCAATGTACCAACACGCACCGTGGCAACATATCCTTCTTCCTGGGCGGGAAATCGCCCTCAGATAATCAAGACTGGACTCTAAACTTAGAAGCGGTACGGACGTCAATACGATTCGTAATCGCCACTGGCCGACTTGACGCCATTTAATCAGACAGACGAATACAAATCACCAACTCATCTCGACCTCACTCAAACCAACCACCTCGTGCCCAACATGGTAGACGCGCTTCAACTGCCGAGGATAGGATGTTGAACACTTGAAGAAGCGCCTTCAAGCCAGCCTACTAACAAATTACTAACCCACGAGAATCTCCTACGATACGGATAGACGGCACGACATATGCTAGAAGTGATTTTGTACGGGCTTTTAGGAGACAAGGCATAATTTAGGAAATGTACTAGTAGACAAGTGATAGTTGCCCTTTCGGCTTAGCCGCCGGGCGTTAATAAATTGTTTGTTTGTTTGTAACGATATCATGGGAGCGAGATCGTTATTGATGGCTGAATTGTTTCTAGTCAACGCGTATTGGAACGTCTCGGAATATTTTACTGTCTCCGTTGCAGGTGAACCAGGAACCCGAAGCGTTGTGCAGCGAGCGGCCATTAATCCGAAATTCATGAGAACGTGTTGGTGGGTCAGGTTGAAAACGTGTTGAACGAGCAACGGTTGATCAGTTTTAGTACAGTAGTAGGACGATCCTAATCATTTTTAGGTCTACACCTTTAATCCGTCCGCTTGTTCAACATGTCTTGATTCATCACAGTATGGCCATCAGCGGCTGACGCTCTATCCCACATGTTCCTCTGTAAAGATCATTTCGAAGGTAGACAAATTCAAGAATATATATAGTTGTGGAAGGCTTCGTCCTATTCTCCACCCACCTTGCTTCCCCGGTACTCCACTAATAGAAGCCTATTTTTATTATTGAACATGGTTCCACCTCGGCGAACGTTGTGCTTCAGTACTGTCTTACGAGGCTAAACTAACGGTGCGCTCGTCTGCGATACCGGCTTTCAAGGGAATATTCTCAACTGCTAAGCCCATTGATTTATCAAATCTAAATCTTCTGTATATATATATAGAAAAGAGTACTCCAAAGTCCATTTTAAAAACTACATAATTGCACCATGGACGGTACTGACCATCGTCACACACTTTGGGCGGTGTCATCGAGGTTTCCTAATGCCACGTCGTTCACATGTCGAAATGCTGTGTGATTATTCCTGCGACACAAACTACGATTCTTCCAGTGAGGCTTTGGAGGACATTGGAGTCTCCCTGTATCCCTACCCTCTAGGTAGGGAAAATATAGCCCTAATAGACACATAATAGAAGAAGCTAAGACTTTCTAGATCTGTTATCTTTGGATGAGATTTAATGTGCCGCCTGCCTCATCTGAGAAGAAGTATGCAAGAAAAACATCCAGATTGTGTTTAATTGCCTTATCCTACGAGAGCCACAGAAGAGGGACTACCAAGCTTACAAGTGTGGGTAATGTCCTCGTCTATATAGACGAGTATTCGCAGTTCTTCTGGATACAAACTCTCCAGGCAGTGTTATAGAGGTAATTATAAACCTCAACACAGTCAGAGTGGAGGACTGGCATAAAATCGATGATGTCGTACCGACTCTGACTCCAACTGATCTTGATCTTGTCGAGAGGATTGCACGCTCACACCCGGAGGTCGTTAAAGCGTGCCAAGGTCTCGGCATTCAGGACATGTCCAAGGTGTTCTTTGACTCATGGGCAATCGGATTCGATAAACGCTGGGGCCGTGAACGTAGGCTCCAGCAAGGGTTACCCTATTATCGGTTATCTTAGGACGACAACCAATACGCGCATCCACTCGATTTCACAGTGATTGTCGACACCAATAATGAGGAGATAGTGAGTGTGGATCTGCACCAGGTAGATGGAGAACGGGCCACCCTTCTGCTGGAGGAGCACAATTATCTACCTATTTTCATGCAACCAGGATACCTGGCGAACACGTTGAAACCTATCAATATCACATAACCAAACGGCGTTTTATTCTGCTTTGATGGTAACGTACTCTCGTGGGCTGGGTATAAAATGCACGTGGGTTTTAATTATAGGGAGGGAATTGTACTTTTGGATGTGAGCATTTTTAACCATGCGGATAACCGGCAACGACCTCTCTTTTACCGTCTGAGCGTGGCAGAAATGGTAGTACCATACGGATGCCCCGAGCCACCTCACCCGAAGAAACAAGCTTTCGACATCGGGGAGTATGGGCTGGGGCTAATAATGAATCCACTTCGATCAGGCTGTGATTGCAAAGGGGTGATTACCTATTTGGATGCGACCATGACTGATCAGCGGGGCAATCCTTATACCATTAAAAATGCTATCTGCATACATGAGGAAGACAACGGATTACTCTTCAAGCATACGGATTTTCGCGATGACCGGTCGTTGACCGCCCGAGACCGAAGGCTTATCATCTCTCAGATTGTTACTGCGGTAAATTATAACTACGGCTTTTACTATATCTTCACACTTGACGGAACCTATAAGCTCGAGATCAAGCTAACAGGAATACTGAACACTTCTCTACTTCGTGTGCAACAGCCTGCTTACCCATACGGAACTGAGGTGGCTAAAGATGTTACTGCTCATAATCATTAATATATATTCTCATTGCGGGTTGATCCTGAGGTGGATGGAGCAGACAACGCAGTCCTCCAGTGTGATCAGGTATCCGTTTCGGATCGAAATGGTTACGGCAATGGGTTCATCTGCAGGAAGACCCCAGTTCGCGGGCCTTGTGAGCCGGCAGTGGCTCGCTCGTGGGACATAATTAATCCTACGAAACTGAACCCGACTTGTAATATGCCCGTGGGATATAAGATCCTAAACTCTCAGTACCCGGGGATGCTGGCTCAACCAGAGAGTATCGTGCATCAAAGGGCGGTGTTTGTAACTAAGCCGCTCTGGGTAGTGCCATATCAGGATCATTGATTATATCCTGCTGGTTATTACGTTCCTCAGTCCTCAGGAGAGTCAAATCAGCCTGGAAACAAGACAATTATTAATCTAGTAAAGAGAGACTGTCCTAAGAGTGGGGATATAGTGTGCTACATCCAGTTTGGAGTTACTCATTTCCCCCAAACAGAAGACTTTCCTATAATGCCCGTCGAGCAAGTGGGTGTGATACTAAGAGCCTTGAATTTCTTTCGCGAGAGTCCTATACTTTGGGTGCCTCCTATGAAGACTGAGCCAAATCAAAGTTCTTAGGGAGTATGCACCTCGACTTATACAGTGCCCATCTAGGAGTGGCGGATTATGAGTCTTACAATCACCTGGAGAAGCTCGAGGCTATAAATCCTTCTATTTTTCTTTCGAGTAAATATGTTTAGCATAATTTAGAGTATTGCCTCATCTAGAGTATGTACATCAGCTCTTCAAGGAATTAATGTTCTAGGCACCAAATATACAGTCACAATTTGGGTATGCGACAGTCTTATCCCAATGATAGGAGATGCTTGGCTGTATTAATAGCATCCAAACTCACACTGGAGTATGAAAACTAAGTTATTGAAGGATATGAAACAGCAACAGTAATGTTAATCATAATCTCTATTACTAACCAGGCTACATATTGCAAGGTGATGATTTTGGCTAGGCTCTCTTCCATAATATGCACTGCCCAGCGCTAATAAATAGTTTGCTGTGCTGATACATATCTAACAACCTGAAAAGCAGGCTGTTCAGCTGCAGAAATACAGTATCAAGAAGGGAGGAAAAGGTTGGGAGGAGGAACGGCACGGTACGAAGGGAGATTCTTTGTGGTTGCCTCATAGCGATTAATCTCTAACCCGCTTATTATAGCCGAGTAGTATGACACGAGTGAAGAGGATATACTATTCTTTTGAATATGTACCAATATATTATCAATATATTCGTTTTAGCTGTAGGACCAATGGCTGTCGTTTCCAATATCGGGGCGCAGCTAGTGCTTGGAAACCCTTAATAAGCTGTTAGAGACGGGCTGGGTCTAGAGGTGCTCCACTGATCAGTACTGTAGGAATAAATAGTAAACTTCTTGTTGATAGTCTTTTTTTAGTCTCGTGATAGTAAGTAAGAAGCGCGTTAATACGTATATATAGCCGCGGGAATCAATGTATATTCCATATAAGAACACTTACGAATGGCTCCTAAGAAACTTTTGCTCAACATGCCACTATAGTTTTGTGTGGTTAAGTATCTCTTGACGCCTGAATCACTCTGAGGTGGCGCTTTGGCCCTAGATAAATGGCCCCGGAACGGCGAAAGGTAGATAACCTTGGGTATAGACTCTCGAGGATCACCTTTGTGAATATAAACTCTCAAAAAGGAGCTCGCAAACAAGGAACTAGACATCCATATGTTTCTTCTACTGGCTTTGTTCAATTTTGTCCAAGGGGTGTCAGTACTATATGTACTAAGCCCGTCCCCCACCACCGGTATTATGCCAACAACCGAAATCATCACCATAAATACGACTCATTTAAGCTGCCCAAGCCCATATGGGCCTATCTCTCTGTGGGCTTGGAATAACCCCAATTGCGATGGTCCCTGGCAGGGGTTCACGGAATTTGACGCTATATCTTTCGCACGGAATATTTCCAACTTTGTGGTATCACGGAGCTTTAGACTTTCTCGCGCTCTTAAAGGTCAAGAACAGCTTGATATTTCCCTTATGGCAGACTTAAGCTCTTGGTATCACAATAAAGACTAATTATCGCTGAATAGTTCATCCTATAACTCCTTCAAAGAAAGCTACTTCGCTTGGAATGGAACCACGGATTGCTATAATGCACCTGCTTTTACTTACTATAGGTTGTGGCTGAACACTGGGCTCCTATTATAGTATCACTTACTAAGCAGCATCAAGATCCACACACGGGCTAGTGATGTCTGGTGATGGATTGTTCCTATGTGATTACGTTCAACGTGTCTCCTACACGGGATGGAAACGTGAGATAATTGCGTATCATGCTGCAGGATGATGCTGAATACAACGAGTTAACTAAGGGAAAGCTATACTATCTCACATTATATACAGTAATAGATGTCTTTACGATCTCGCAAATGGCTAAATTTGATGCCTTAGTGGCATATATGCAGCAACCAACCTTTAATATAGCAATAATTAGTGATGTTCTATATTCAAATAATTCTCACCAGCACTAAACGGTCTCTAGTACCAGTCCAAGGAAGTGACTAGATACGGCCGAGCGTAAGTATAATGCTTCGAGGATTCACTTAAATGTAGCTACCAGCATGGAAATTTACCTCGAAATACTCCAGCTGCATAGAGTCGTAGCAGGTTACACACCTAGTAGTATCTAATAACCCATGCTAGTTCTACCTATACATAAGCAACTCCTAATAAAAACATAAATTTCTTTCCCTGAAAAGAAAAAGGCGCCAGCTTGCCATACGGTTCTTAATACCTTGTTGTTTGTGCCAATCCTAGCATTGAAGAACTGCGTGAGTCGTCGAGACAGACTATATAATGGCGCATGCCTTGATCAATGATCTATAATGTCTACACACATTCTGGGGAGTCTATTGGAAGAAAACCTGGGTACTGATGATACCATTCAGGAGCGAAGCTTCTGAAAACACGATCATGGCTGTAGGATCTCTTAACTTCCCCTCTTCGGTGTCTCACGCGTGCTGTGCGGAGGTTAAATGGTTCACTGGCGTTAAGATTCCATCACTGGGCCTCTAAAATTGAGCCTCTGGCCGTGTGTTCCTTAAATCCCATGGTAAATAGCACTCTAGTCCACGAAGCTGGAACCTCATAAAATGATTATTAGAACAGTCGAGGCGGTTCTTTAATAGATCAAAATATTTCACCTGTACATGATCTCCGGGGACGGGATCGCGTTTAAAATCGATATCAGCCATTTTATAGCCTGATTGGCCCATGACTGTCCTCTCAATGAGGTGCCCAAGTTTCATCATTGCGTCCGCCCGTATTTAGTGTATAATGGTCTTTGCTTGTTGTACCATATCTGCCTCAATTCATCAACGTCCATAGCAGAATGTTGGGTGCAAAAGGCGACCAAGCGTGGGCATAACGCTTCACTTTCAGATGTCTGTTCGCTTATGCTCTTTCATGAGATATACTCTTTGCCTGTGAATTCTTCGAAGATGTACCCGAATATGTAAAATGAAGCTGGCAGAGCTCTATAGCACTTTAATGAACTGTTTTTGAAATTTACGAGAGGCATTCTGTGTTAGTCAAGCATTTATATCCTGCAAATGGTTAATAATGGACTTTGCAGTTGACATTATGGCATATAGTGTTCTCAAAATTTGTCCGATCTACATTCAGTGCTCGGCAAAAATGTGCCCTACATATAGCAGCGAAGCCTCATTGTACTGCTTTTGAAGGTTCCCACCGGTTAGAAAGCATCTGCGTTTTAAAAAATTGCATGTGACAAACCGTCAGTTCTTAGCGAAAGAGTTTGAGATGGTTGCTTGCTTATTTACTTTTATGATAAAAGCTCATTGCGAGTGGATTATTTGAGTAGGCCCATAAATATCGCTGCCCCTATGAAAAGTCGCCTTGAGAAAATTCTGTACATATCTGGTGGTAACGGATTATCTAGTCCACTCAATTGATATCTCCTAGGTCTTTGGCCGTCAAAAAAGTATGCGCCAAGCTGATCGTTCCTTTCGCTGCCGGCCCAACTCTATATGTTGCTGGATACGGCAGCATCCATTCCTAATATAATTACTATACCTTTGGAGATGCCCAGCTGGATCTTAGACTTCCCAGTCTCCTCTCGCTTAAACTACACTTTGTCGAAAAGCTGTTGTCACTTTTGATTGGGGCCAAACGCTGAATATGGGTAGAGTGAAAAGAGTTCTATGTGTCTCAGCTCCTTACGCTTTGTTGACTACGAGCCTCCTTTGCCTTGTGTTTACTGGTATTGGATCTACGGACACATCTGCCCCAGAGAGTGAGCTTTATTTCATGAAAGTAAGTCAATGTGTTTTACTGTAGCTTTTCCGTTGTGGCGCGAATCTAATCATGTAGGCCAACGTCACAGGCTTTAGTGGAGTGATAGAGAATACTTTAGCAAGCTTTATCACCCGATGATCACTTCTAGAGTCTTCCATCAATTCTGTCACGGATCTCTTGCTAAAGGCTGAATCAGCGGTGGACGTGATTAGAGAAGTAACTTAAGATGTCCATAATGCTACAGTCGATGGTGTGACTAGCTCCGTTGAGGGTTTGGTCGGTGATATGTCCAATACTCTTATATCTACGATGCGAAGCTTCCCTGATTTCTATACTATTGGACTGTGGAGTTATTATGAAGGAAGACGCGATTTATTAGGGCAGTCTTCTACAAATTACACCACACCCAGAGCTTCGTTTTAGTTTAATTTCACAGAAGTCTTGGGCCTGCAAGATTCCTGGGTTGAGGAAATTTTTCCGGATAAGTTTAATACGGCTATGCACGTCTACAAGTCTGCCTTAGCGGGCATTAGCATCTTTTACATTACTGCAGCTGCTTCCAGCGTCTTGATGTTACTGTCTGGAGTAGCGGCTACTCTTTCCCGGTGGGGAAGCTCGTTGACGACTTTATTCACAGTGGTAAGTTTCATGCTAGACTAGATTAGATGTTTATACTAAATACATTAGGCGTCGGCTTTATGTAACGTTGTATGGTCAGGGCTGGCAACAGGAGTATATGCAACGCTTGTCGGTATTCTGCGATTGGTTTTTGACCCCCATGGCAACGGGGCTAGTATGGGCACGTCAATGCTCGCAGCCAGCTGGTTAGCAACTTTATTCTCTCTTCTCGCCTGCCCATTCTGGGTTTTGAGTTCCTGTTGCTGCTCCGGAAGATCATGAAGCATTTCATCATGCGCCCTTCTTGATGGACGCCAAGCCTCATACTTGTTTAATTTGCTCCTTTCTTTTGAATCGCGCGATGGATCCATTATCTATTGACCCGGTTAAGTTAGATATACTGCAGGAGACCATCTTTCGGACCGTATTAAAAGTCCCACCTTAGATATACTGCGACTCAAACTCCATCATTCAGTACCTCAAGTCACAGTACCCTAGACCCAGAAGACCCGTCTCCAACACCCGTGTCGTACGGTTGGGTTGCCAGACTAAAAAGGATGGTATTGCTTTGAAGAAGACAATTAATATAGGTAGGTGGTTTGCCAGCTTTTTACTACCTTTGAGACTTATGTAGAAAGTATCACAATCAGACGATATCTAACGTCTGGCGCAGTTCTAGTAGAGAAACCTAAAAGCATAACAGAT
>NW_027263914.1:0-14322 GCF_044049435.1 Aspergillus pseudodeflectus | reverse complement strand
CCACCCTATACCCTGTCAGGTATAGTTAAGGCTAGGTATATATAATACATATTTCTTTATATGACCTCCATCTACCAACAAATAGTAATTCTTATATAGTACTTAACACTTAGCATACTTCTTATTATCTTTAGATAAAGATGCTATTAAAAATATTATTAGAAGAATATATTAAGAAAAATAAAATAAGTGTGCTAGGGAAGGGAGGGACTTTATCTATAGATAGATAATATAGCTATACTTATACTATATATATTTTATAATAAGGAGCCTAATAGTATTAGAGGCCTAGGTTTAACTACTATTTTTATAATTTTAAATAGTTAGATTATAAATTTCCTTTCCTAACTATTTCAAGCTGTTACTAAATAGGTGGTTTTAAGCTTTCTTAGATATTAAACTAGATGCTGGGTATAGTTTAGATGGCTTATATAGTAGAATAATTATATCACGTGATTTCCTTTATTAAGATTTTATTATAGTTGCTTACTTAGTGCTATGCTCGGGAAGCACTCCTAGAATAGTCAGAATCACCCTTGGCGTGATCTGGGAGTACCCTTAGACCACTCAGTGCGTGTTCTGGGACTACTTAGTGCGTGCCCGGAGTAATCACTGAGCAAAGACTGTTCCATTACATAAGCCCCTCATAAAAGCGGCGGCATCTAAAACAGGAAGTCGAACCGCCGCCGGCGAAGAACATATCATATATATGCATGTACTTCAAGTAATTGAGGTCTCCTTTTTGCCCTCCAATGACCATATCCAGATCGACGAAGCATTCAAAGTATCGTACTATTCACAACAAGAATCGAGGTTTGAAGGCGGATTTCAGTATAAGTAATAAAGGGATTTCGCTTGATCGCATGTAGGATTGATCGCTGGTCTCTAGCACTTAATTTAAGTGGTCTGCCACTTCGCTGCAATGATTTACCATCATTTCGTTGAGGATCGTGATCGAGGGTGTATTGAATTGTTAATAAAGGTAATGCGAGCTCTTTGCTAATCTTAGATCTAGTATAGCCAGCAGCAGCCATTCCACATATAAAAGCACGTGTATATGGGCTTAGCTCACTTCCACGCGCCCTATTAGGGTCTATTTGGGCCAATGGCTCGCGTGGCGTGGACATCGCGTAGTTGAATACTGGAAGTTTTGGTGTTGCGCGGCGCGCGACGCGAAATTGACGGAAACTTATGCACGTGACTGTAAGAGCATGGTGAGCTTGGAACTTTATGGGGCAGTGAGTTTAACCAGTTTAATACTTAGATAGTCTGTTAGTCCCAAGTGCTATCTACGGCACAAGGCTTAAACTAGGATTAGTAGGAAGTAATAATCTCTTCTCCTAACTAATTAGTAGATTCACTTTAATGTGACTTGGCTTAATAGATAAGAGTATACTTTTCAGGGTTCTCCTATGCGCTAGACTAACCAGGCTAGGTTTAGCTAATAAAGATAATAGAATTAGGGTAAGGTAGTGATGAGTCTTCCATGGCTTTTAGGTATTTTAGATATATTAGCTACATGGCATGGGTGTTATTTAACTCGTCCTATAGATTACTACTCCCTTCGCAAGTTTAGAGTATACATCCTGGACTATGTAGTGAGTCTAAACTATACCTTAAACGTAAGTTAATTATTTACTAGTAAATTATAGCCTAGTGCTTACTAATTAATCCTAATAATTTATAGCCTATATATTCTATGAAGGATACTTTATCTATTTCTATCTATATTTAACTTTACTCTTTGTCTTAAGTTTCACTTAAATATTAGAATCCTAAAATATTTAAGAGACTTAATACCTACTTAAGATATATAATAGCTCTTTCTTTCTATATCTTAGACGTGTTATTATACTTAGCAAAGATATTTACTAGTTATTAAAAGCGTAGTAGGCCTGAGACTTATTTAAATAGTAGATCTCCCTAGTAGGTGATAGATAATAATGACCTATAAATTCATGCTAAGATGCTACTATATTAAGTTATTTTATCTATCTCTGCTAGAGTAGGTCAGTAAAGTCACTACTATACTAACTAATCTATAAAAGAATATTATGTAGTAATATTAATAATTATACTATATTATATATAGAGGGAGTAAGTATATAGTAGAAAAGACTACTTAGCTATTTCTTAATCTTTAAATATAGTAGCTGCTTTGTAAGGCTTATAGTTTAAATAGCCTATAGTATATTATAATTATGCTTAGGGTATACTTAATTATAAAACTTCTAGGATAAGCTCCTTAGGTAATTCAAAACTTTAGATTATAACTATGAATCTAGCTTTAGATTACCATTTCTATCTTAATTTATTAGATAATCTTCTTTCTCTATTCTTGCAAAAATATTCAGATCTTTAGGGTTACTAATAAGACTGCTAATTAAACACGGAGCACGTGGTAAAAAATACTCTAGATTAAGAGGCCATACATACAAAATACGTGATATAGCATGTGGGCAAAGCCAGCCACGCGGTGGCTTAAGTAGAAGGTTAATATAACACGCACTAGCCTACACCTATAGATATTATTAATAGTTAGTGAAAGGACCCAGCTCCTAGCCTTAAGTATATTATTCATCTCTTTGACATTAGTTAACCTAGTAAAATAAGATTGCTTGTCTCCTATTTATTATAAGTATTATAGCGGAAATCATCCTTAGGCTATAGAGGGGTACCTTATATTAGAAAATTAAGGTCGTAGCCTCATGTTTATAAAAATAATATGCTATTAGATGCTATGTAGAGTGGAAGTTAATAATTAATAATATAGTATAATAAAATCTGGTTACTTTAGAGGTTAAACTAGAATTAGAGGATAATATTAATAGCCTCTTAAAGTAAAAAGGGTTGGCTTAGTATTATATTTTTTATTTAGGTAGTATGCAAGGCGCTGAAGAGCTACTAAGTAATATTATATTTTATTAGGGAATAATCAGGGAGGAATCTAGGAGTGCTCAGGGATCACACAGCTTTATCCTGGTTACTCCTAGACCCCATCCAGGATTACTCCCCAAGCACTCCGTGCACGCACCTAGATGCTCACCCCACATCCCGGCGCCAGTCACTGAGCAAAAAGCGGCGCCATGTCAGGCCGAATCCGGAAATAGAAATCCCAACCCTGCCGGCGAAGAACCTGCTGTATGCTAGAATACGATTAGAATGGGCTCTCGCGCGCCGTGATTGGACTATTGAGCAATGGCGAGTGATTGTATGGAGCGATGAATATTTAGTTGAAATTAGTAAGGGGAAGTGCCAGAAATGGGTCTTTAGAATTAACCACCACGGCGAGAAATAGAAGAAGGACTATATATAGCCTTACTAGAAGTCCAAAGGAATTAGTATAATGGCCTGGGCAGCGATTTAGGGCGGAGGTTATTCAGATATCTCGCTTCTAAGGCGTGATCTAGAGTTAAATCAACAAGGCTTCTCTAGGTGGTTATATCTCGAGATCCTACAGGATCAGCTACCTAGTTTTTAGTAGCCAGATATGATCTTCATGCAAGATAATACCCCAGTGCATATAGCAATCGTGGTTAAAGAATAGTTATAGGAGATGGTAATTAAGTTAATTAACTAGCCGCCTTATTCACCTAATTTGAACCCAATCAAGCACGCCTGGATGAGGCTTAAAGAGACTATCTATTAGCTAGACCCTCATATCAAGAGCTATAGTGGTACTAAAGAGGAGATCAGGCAATATTTTAAAGGTCTTATCGAGCAAGCGTGGATAGAGATATTGCAGGATTACTTTAATAACTTGATTAAATCAATGCCGCGGCGGGTGGAGGCAGTAATTGCTATGCAAGGGTGGTATACCAAATATTAAGTAATAATTTCAACTTGTATCGACTCGCTGGATTTGGAAGGAGCTATCATTTAAATTTTATGTCATTTAAGGTCGGTCTGGTTGCATGGTTCGAATTTAAAGTAGAGCGATCGATTATATATTTTTCGGTTGTAGTGGGTTTGACGGAAACTTTTGACGTAGAACTGTACTACATCTAAAAACTGTGCGGATTATGATACTAGGCATTGCTAGAACTTGAGCTGCTATGCGTTCCATTGTAAGATAACCAGGCGTATTAAACGTATGTGAAGTTTAATCCACTATCTTAAATTTCGCGTGGCGGATGGCTAATGAATGGTACTCTAAGAATAGATGTAGCTAGTTAGACTGTGAAAACCATACTTCTTTACATGACTTTTTAAGAATACTAGCAGTGTGAAACGGTGTTTAATAATAGAGTTAGTATTTAGTAGATTATCCTAGAATGAAATCTATCTATTTAGAAGTTTCTCCACTCTTTAAATTTAGACTATGGACTTTGTGGTCGTCTATTAGAGTAGTCGCCTTTTATAGACAAGTCTTTATCTCTTTAGATGTCTAAACTAAGAAATATATATAAATAGTAAGCTTTGAGAAACTTAGGGAGTATTATATATTAAGTACAAGGCCTTAGCTACTACTTAGCCTCCTTTCGTACTTATAACTATTATTATTTTTCTCGCAGCCACTTTTCTCTCTCTAGGCGCTGGCTGGTACTGCCTTTGATTATTCCCATCCTAATGCTAATCGATTGCTGCATGGGCCTGTGGCTGAGTTTAGGTAGTATAATTGCCAAAGCTGAGTATTAAGTTATTCTTCGTCTCTTTTATGCCATTCATGCTATCTAAAGCACGCGCGGGCGTGAGATTACTAGCTAATGATCGCGGTGGGTATCATAGGTCAGTATTACCTACAGAGCCTGCACCTAGGTACCATATTTTAGATTCCTTCCTTGATTAATAGCTCGTCCTCATCCATATTCCTAACCCAAAATTTATAGTCTAGGCCTTAGGGCCCCGGGCGGTTTACTTAGATAACTATATTAATTTAGAGACTCTCTGGGTTAGTGAAGATTTAAGGTGGAGGCTAAAGCCTAATTTCTACCATAGGTAGGTATGGTGGCTTCTAGGGGCCTGATGCTACGCTGTGGCTATCTATGCTAAACCTTAATAACAGCTCTTGACTACCACTAACGCCAATGATTGTGGAGAACGTCCATATTATTCATTAGTTATTGGTCAGGATAAATCCTTTCAGAGGGCTAGTAGTACCAAGTTAATAGGATCTGATTCCATTGTAGTGTTAAAAATGCGAATACTATACTTTCCTTAGCGATGGGCTTACACGGGAGTCTTTATTTGCTCCTGACTGTGGTCTAACTGCGCCGTCAGCTAATTGAATATAATTGAATATGCCCATAAGCCGGGTCTGCTCTGTTAGGAATTAATAAAGCTAGTCTAGCTAATTAAGCAGCTTCACTAAGGGGACCAGCCACCTCTAGCTGCTTCACTTTTCACTATCCTAGGATGCTGGAACGGCGGCAGAATAGATTAAGAAAAAGTGCTCCCCTTAATATAAGGTCTACTAAGGGAAGTACTAGTATCAGCTAAGAGCTTAAGTCTATTATGTTAATTCCCGGGATATTCCTCTATTATAGAGGCATCGCCTTTCTAGGATTTAGTTACTAAGGCTGCTTAGACTCTCTACTAATTTAGTCAGTATTAGGATGGCGTCTCAAGAGCTATACATGGAGGATTCTCTGGTCATTACAAGGCAGCCAGCTAGAGGCACTCGCGCATCTATAAGGAATATAAGGCCTGATTGTTTTATATAGGTATAGTACTCGTAATGGTATCCTCTTAGTAACCTCATATTATAATGTTCTTAGAATACTAGAGGACATAGGGCCCTGGAAATGGCTATATGGCTAGGTATAAGTGGTGTAAAGGATGGTCTTTACTAAGAAGGTCTGCTAGTAATATATGTATTAAATAAGATGCAGACCACTTAAAGAATGTGAAAGGCCCAGGAAGGTAGATTAGTAGGATTAGAATGCTTACGTTGACCTAGAATAAGCACAGCCATGAGCTTTTAAGCACCCTAGTTAGCGTTGAAGAGCGTGCTAGGTGCTAGTAGAGGAAACCTATTAGCGTGTTATATAGTCTAATGATGCAGGTAATAATAAAATCTTTATTTACATAGATACTATTGACCCTCAGGTTGGCATGATATAGGGGAAAGAGTTTGAGTTTACTATTACGAGGCCAAGGCTTTGTATCATCTCACGCAGAGTGCTGGCCATAATGATATAGTCTAGTCTATGCGTTGATGATGCAGTTCTTGAACCAATGGTTATAAAGTTGTTACTAAGTCCACAGCCTGTATATATTTATAGTGCGAGTTATACTTATTCTGCTTAAGGACTAGCGCCAGAAAATAGTAATAAGATATATTCAAGGTTTTGGCGTGCTCAAAGCGGGGATTTAGATGGAAATATATATACTAACTCAGACTAGATAGTTGCCCAAGGACTTTAAGATTAAGATGGAATCATTTCTGGCATGTCTATATAACTTAGGGTTAATATATATTGCTGCTATGGCCTTATTAGGTAGCATATAAAGATTCAAGTCTACCCCTCCCTAAACTACTAGATATACAACCCACGCCCCGTCTATAAATGGACATGGCCCCTAGCTATTCATTCTTTAAATAGAGCATAAAAATGTAGAGAGTGGTTTAAAATGGTTACGTAATTAATTTAATAATAAGTAAGGGGGACTTTGCAAATAGCACTATTATTATCTTGTTTAGTAGCATAATTGACTCTGTATAGACCAATAAGCTGCCCAAGCAAGAGAATAGAAGTTAAATAGAAGTTAAAAGGGATTCAAGAGGTATCAAGAGGTTAAACAGAAGTCTAATCGTGCTGACCAGCAAAAGGGCCTAATAGGCGACGAGCAGGCAATGGTGGGTGAGATGATTTTGCCACTAGAGATAGCGGCATGCGCGGTAAGCTTATCAAGTTAAAACATAGAGCCTTCACTCATCTTTCTTACTAAGGGGCCTAGTAAGGAAGTATACTTAAATTATATTATCTTAGGCTATTTATCACTAAAATTACTTCTTATAGTATATAATACTAATATTATATCCTAAATCTTAGCTTTAGTATAATTATCCTCAAGGAGTCGCTCCTTGACTTTACTATATCCTACTTATTAACCTGCTGTCTAACCTATTAGTAGAAGATTAGGATCAACCTAAGTGTTCTAGAGGCTTAATCTAACGACTAAAAGAGATTACTTGTATACTGCTTGTACTAGTGTGGTCAACCCTCTAGTAAGTATACCTCTTCTTTATAAGTAGGCTCTATCCTTAGGCAAGATACAGCATCACTATTTCTATAGTGGCCTCTAAGTTATCTAATGTTTGGGCTTTACTAGTTAAAGTCTCGTTATCTAAATAAATTAGCAGTCTGCTTCTTAATAGAAAGGGACTAAATAGCTTTAGATTAGGTACTAGAATGCTGCCTAAATCAGGTAATGACTTGGTGTTAATCACATAACTTAATAGGGTTCCTTCTCTACCTCCTTTTAACATCACTTCTCGCTCCACCCTACGAAATGGTTCTGTCTATTAAATCTATTCTTGGGAGGCATTTCTATTATTACTAATTAGCTAATGGCTGTTTATAATATATTTCTCTATAATCATTGCTATCTACCAAAGCCCAAAGATAAATAGCGCCACCTTAAAGTTCTGACTCTCTTGCCTACCTCCATGCTCTGGAAGATGCTGTGAAAAAGAATTCATATTAGGTGCTAGAGATATTACTTCTAGAATACTTATAAGACTCTTAAAATTATTCTCCATACTTTAACGTTGTAATTAGCGTGGTGAGCGTCTATACCACCAATTTATATCACGAGCATGGGTCTTGGTTGATCAAAATGAAGGCAATGAGGCAGGATATAAAAACAGTAGATGAGAAGCTTAAGAAGGTTAATTACAAAGTAGAAAGATTCAAGCATGGAGCAAAGGAAGCTCTCACTAAGTTATCCAAGCATTTGGACGACGTTGAGGAGGACCTGAAGGAGCTTAGAAAAGAGGTCAAGAATGTTCAGAGCCAGGTCAAATCCCTTCAACATGGTATCAAGAACGGATCTACGAGGCAAATTAATACCCTACACAACCACTTGAGGGATTCTATTGAACCAATCTACGCCCCAGCTCTGGTCACTAGCAAATATACCTTCGCTCTCTCTCCAGACTTTTCACGAACCATTACCAACTATTAGCGATTATTAACTGATATTATGTTGCGTTTCCCTACCACTAAGGACCCTACTAATAAATCAAGAAGGCTAACTACTGCCTTAGCCCATGCTCTAGTACACCTCGCAAAACATTATTCTATGACTGATTGGGAACAATAGCAGCGCGGTTCATCTAACAACACGGAGCACACTAACTACGTGAGTATTAAAGATGCTATGGCAGCCCATCCTTATTAATACTAGAAGATTTTAGTGATAAAATAGGGCTTGTAGCATACCTTAAACGACCTAGAAAATGGCTGGTTAAAATAGATGACAGGTCGTTAGAGCTGTAGAAAGTAAGATTATAACAGATATCTAGCTCAGATATTTATAAGTGCGTGATTTTCTAGAATAATACTAGTGAAATTATTCATTAGGACTAGATCACTCGCCTTAGACCTCCACAGCTGGTGCCTAGTAAATCTAATATTTCACGTGTATATAAAAAGTATGTGGGCGTTCCAGGCTAGATGTCCTTTAAGTCTGTAGTGCTAGGCTGGGACGCAAATATGGCCTCTAAGCCCTCCCCGCGGAGTGGAAATTTCCACTACAGCTAAACTATAATCTAATCACTATTCTAATGTTGCTATGCAGCCATCGCCTTGCTAGATATTAGGGTCAATTTCCTTTTCTCTTTACTAGAGATATTTAATCTAGATCTTTATAGCTAATCTAGCTTCGCGTTAACTAATAATAAAGAATATCACATTACTTATATATTTTACTAGGTAACTAGAAAACCCCACATGCTATTACCTTCCAGGGAATTAACACCCCTAATGTAGAACCTGCCTAGAAAGGTGCTGCTTCTAGTCCACTTACTACTATTATTCCTAACTGACTTTCTCCCTCACGATCCATGCTCATCTAACATACTAATGCTATTTAGCTTGCAGGGCAGTGATACTAAATATATCCAATATCTTAAGTACCAAGTCCTTAAGATAGCGCCTTTTGGGGCCCTCTTGCTCTGTGGCATCTGGAGTATTTATACTAAGGGCTTTAGTCAACTAACATGGCTCTAGTTCACTTTATTATCTAGTAGCCACCAGATAAGACATCCTCCTAGTATTAGGAACGCTCCTAAGTTCTATAGTAGAGAAAGGAACTAGACTCTTTTATCTTGTCCCTTCCACGCTGTGACAGTTGGGAGGCAGCCCAACGCGAGGCTAGTCTCCATATAGTTAAGTAGAACTAACTAGTAATTCATCTCATGCTTAGGGAAACGTTCGCGCGCGGGGTAGAAGCTTCTAGGTTACTAATTACTAATATTCTATTAATGCGTCTAACAGATGATTAGGAACTTATTATAAGAGGATGGATAGAGGATATTAGTCTACGTGAAAAAGAATAACCCTACCCACCACGTGGTAAATTTTTAAAAACTATCTTTACTAGTTATTGTGCGGTCCTACTGCATGTAGGCAATACCAAAGATATAGTTTACGCTATTATAGAATAATATCTCGGGCGTATTTATAACGTGAAGACCCTGGACTACTATTAGTCCAGCTTATTGTGGCGCGAACCAGGCTTTTAGATAGAGATTTAATAACCCTTTACTTATCCTCTAGGATAACTAACATATAAAAAGGCTAATCTAAGAATTAAACTTGTGCTACTAACTAAAGAAGACTTCCCTACTATAATTAGCTATTAATTTTATAAACTATTTTATTTTAATTTACCCTAAACTTTCTCTTTTAGAGAGAAACTAAGAACTAGTAGACTATAAATAGGTAGATCTTCCTCTTTTAATCTACTACAGTCCATGCTATTACTGCGAACACATTCAATGATTCTTAGATTAGTTGATAGAACTGAACAACTAAACCCTAGTAAATAATTATATATAATATTAGCAGCGAAATAGTTTTTAGGGCAAGTTATTCTTAATTATCCTAATAACTCCTAAGCAAACAATTCTACCTAAGTATCCAGAATATCTACCCTAGTGTCAGATAAGCCCTATCGTTCCTGCTCAGGACCGGGAGGTCTTAAGGTATTCTAATATTAAAAGAGAAGACTACTTCTTTATAGATAAAGAAGGTAAACTAGGATTCTAAAAGATAGGGTAGCTTAGATTCTAAAGATAATAGATAGTAGCTAAAACTAATTATATATAATAATAAGTATCCTTAAATACTATGCTTCTATTAGACCTAGGGTCTAATTAGGTTAGATTACTAGTCTACTAAAGGTCTTTATATAGGGTTAGTATTAGATCCATAATCTAATTATAGTCCTAAACTAGTCTAGTATTAGACCTTTAATCTATTTAGTTAGAATAACCTAGATTCTAGTTCCTAATATAATATCTTATTAATAATATAATATCTTATTATTACTATAATCTTACTAGGTAGATCTATTAGTTAATAATATCCTATCTCTTAGTATGACTCTCTAATAATCCCCCTCTTTTAAGGTCTTTATTCTAAAGATATAAGTAGCATAGTATTCTTAGATAAGTTAAGTTCCTAATACTTAATCTCTTTTATTCTTTTATACTACCTAGGTATTAACTTTCTTTATAATAGTAGATTCCTCTAGAATAAAGAAAACCCTCTAAAAGTAGATTATTAAGGATAGTTTTATAATAGTATTCTCTTATATATAGTATACTTATCTTAAGAAGACTTATATTAAGTCTAATCTATCTAGTTAATATAGTAAGTATGTTTATATAAAAAGTTATAAATATATTAATTTAAATTTAATATTTACTAATAATAAGTAATATAAGCTAGTCATAGCTTAAAATAAAATTAAAAAAGATAAGGAGTAGTTACTTAATAAATTAATTTATCTCTAAAAGTAAAAGTAGTTACTAAAATAATATACTAGTAATTTTATTACTTATAATTATAAAGAAATTATAGATCTTAAGAAGCTTAAGAAGGAGGAGTAAAAATAAAAGAAAATTCTAGAGATAGAAAAGAGTTAGTTAGTTACTATATTAAATAGTAAAAGTTCTTTATAGGTAGTTTTTAATATAGAAGTTACTAAGGCCTTTATATTACCTTTCTTATTAGACCCTTTCTTTAACTATTTCCTTACTAAAATTCCTAAATCTTATTAGGGTAGTTTAAATACCTAATAAGTTCCTATAAATTATTTTCTAGTAAGTAATCCTTTTATCTAATAAGATACTAGACCTAACCTTTTATAGTTTATTAGTTAAGGATCTTTTTAACTTTAAATTCCTTATTAATATTAGTTACTTTATTTTTAGTATTTTCTAGATTTAGTATTAGTTCTAGTAATAAGATATAGAATACTAGATAAACTTATATTCTTATTAGTAGTACTAGATAATAGTTATTATTTATAAGTTTCTTTTTAATCTTAAATAGTCTATATTTTATAGTATTAAGTTTATTACTTAATTATTTACTTTTAATATTAAAATCTTTTCTTCCTATTATCTATTATAATAGGTAAACTCTCTCTCTCTTCTTTAATTAAGGCGTGTTCCTATACTTTAAATTATAGTAGTATTTTATTTTTTCTTTAGCCTACCTAATATCTTTTATAATTAAGTTATATAATATACTTAAGTACTAAACCTATATTAGTACTACTAGTAGTCTTCTATCTAGTAGTAGAATTATTTATAATATTCTTAGATTTCTTCCTAAATTCGTAAAGTAAGGTGTGTAATTTATAGTTATATTTCTTATATTATTAATCATAAACTATGCTATTAATAGAAGTTTAACCTAATTATCTTAGTTCTAGTTAAGGTAGTATTATAGATATTATTTAACTAACTAAATCATCCTTTCTAATTATCTATTAGTTTACTAGTAGTATATAGTAGACATATCTTAGCTTATTCTACTAGTATCTATAATTATTTTCTAAAACTTTAATATGAATAACTTGTCTCTATTAGATATAAAGTATCATGGCAGTCTAGTCTAAATAAATACTTCTTGTAATATTAGTAGCGCTAGCTACTTAGTAGTAAGGTTCACTAGTATTAGCCTAATAATCATGTATTTTATTATCTTACATACAATAATAATAGTAGTCATATAGGTAATTCTATTAATTAGATCTCGTGATAGTGGTAATCCTATAATAAAATTAATAGTAATACTTTCCTATGGTTTTATTAGTATCTTAGGTATCCTTATCTTCCTATATAGTTAGTATTAAGATAGCTTGTTTCTATTATATTTATTATATTATATAATATAATTATAAACCTATTAGTATATTTATAGAAAGTAGTATACTTATTAGATCTTTTCTATTATCCTATTAATTCCCTGGTAACCTTTAGTTAGTAGGTTATAATACGCTTTAATCACTTCCTCTACTATTAAATTAGGTACTATAATTAATCTATTCTAAAGTAAAACTCTATTACTTTCTTCCTTATAGGTAGCTTCATAGCTCTATTTCTATAAGTATTTATTATTTTATTATTCCTTCTTGAGTCGTACTAAGAACTTATAGTTATTAATTATATATATAGTGGTAAGCTTAGCTTCTTAGTTAAATCTAAGAACTTCTCTATTCTTATAGAATAAGTTTATTTTAGGGTTCTTAACTTTAATTATATAGTTAGGTCTTTGGCTTAGCATATTAATAGTAATATTCTTCTTTCTATTAATATACTTAATTCTAAACTAGTATTATAAGAGGTCTTAAGCCTATCTAATTTATTATTCCTTAAGTTCCTTTATTATTATAAAGTATATTAAGTTCTTATAGTTAGTTTAAATAATAACTTTATACTTTACTCCTTCTAGGTAGTATCTCTACTTCTTAAAACCTTCTATAATTACTAAGGCTTCTTAGTTATGAGTATTATACCTTTATTTAGTATTAGTTATCTATTAAGAGTAGAAAGTAATAGATTATAATTTCCTATCTTCTCTCTTCTACTTAAGGACTATCCTAATTACCCCTCTAGATATATCTATTTTTATATAATATTATAATTCTAAATTAGTAGGTGATAGGATTAGTGCTTCCTTAATACTTACTTTAATTTATTTAAAGGCGTTCTACTACTTAGTTCCCTATATAAATAGTTTATTATTCTTTAGTAATCTTATTATTAGTTATATAGTCTTAATATATTAATAGAGATACTCTCTAATATATCCTATAATTCCTAAGAATCCTTTAACTTAAGTCTTATTAGTTAGCACGGGCTATTTAAGGATCTTATTAACTTTTTCTTTTAGTATCTTCTATCTATCTTATATAAAGACTATTCAAGGTATTTAACCTCTATAGTATTAAACACGTACTTCTAGATACTTATTATAAGTCTAGCCTCTATTATTATCTATATAACTTTATATATATGCTTTTCATGCTTCTTAGGGTTTCTAGAGAAGATAATAATATTATTAAAGTAGATAGTAATAGTTTTATTAAGATATTTCTATAGGATATATATTATAAACCTAGTAAACTTAGTAGGTAATTATATAAGTCCTATAGGTACTATAATCTATTTATATAATCCTAAATCTATAAGAAATACTATTAACTATTAATCTTCTTTTTTTAATAGGAGGTTGTAGTAACCCTATTTAATATTAAAGATAGTTAATTACTTAACTTCTTATAATAAGTCTCTCTTTTATTCTATATATAGTACTTAATTCACGTTGTTAATTATTAGGTTATTTAACTATTAGAAATTAATTACTATTTACTTTTTTCTATTTTTCTTAAGAATAAATATTAGTTATAAAGAGTATTATAAGTTAGATTTATAAATATATTCTATCTATAAGAATTCCTTAATAAATTCTTATTCTAGTTATAACTCTTCTAGTGATTTCCTAAACTATTATAATTATTTAAGCTTATTTTCTACTCCTTTAACTAATAGTATCTTTACTTCGTAGTACTTATTATATTATAATAGTTAATATTCTTTCTTAATAAATAATTTAATAAACTTATAGTACTTCTTTAGTAGTCTTTTAAGGACTTTAGTAAGTTCCTTTTTATAAACTTCTTTTAGCTTAGGTTATATAGCTATATTATCTTTTATTATTTCTATTTTATAGGTCTTAGACCCTAAGGCTTTAGCCTTTATTATTTTAATCTCTAGTAGGGTTTTCCCTAATACTCCTATAGTAACTTAGATCTATATAACTTATTATTATTCCTTCCTAGTTTATAGCTATTATCCTT
>NW_027263913.1:0-14520 GCF_044049435.1 Aspergillus pseudodeflectus | reverse complement strand
CTTTTTTTTGTTGTCCAGGAGACACCTCGACTTGAGCTTATGACCGCTGTTTTGTTGTCACAGATACCCACCTCCGATCTGTTTGCAGAGGTCCTCATGGATTCCGGTTTTGCGCAGGATGCTACCTTTGCTGCCATCGATATGACTTTGAGCGACACGCCGCAGTAGAATAGGTACAGGTACTCGAAACTCTACGATCAATATATTAGACTCCCATCTACCTGTTTATAATGGCATAATCTTCTATAATTTTTCTACAGTGGCTGGTCTCTTCATTCAAATCCTGATCTTGACAGTACCCGCGATCAGACTGGGTGCTTAGTCTGTTCGTGTAAAACACCGCTTGCCGAATTTCCATACTTCATCAACTTGAAGCTCTCGTGAGTCGTTCCCTCCATCTGACCACGACAAAACGACCAGATCAGCGTCAGCACCAACTTTGAGAGTCCCTTTCGTGTCTTCACACCGAAGCATTCGGGCAGGAGTAGCCGTCACCGTTTGAAGTGCCTCGGCTGCTTCGCATCCGGTCCAACGAATGAGGTTTGAAACACACTGTAGCAGCGTAGTTGTTCTATCAACCAGTAAGAGAAAACGCGATTAGCACTGCACTTTAGTCTTATTGGATGCTGCCTAATACCATGCAAGCATCAAACACGATTGGATTCAGAAACAAGACTTACCCGCCAGCGATCGTATCCGACCCTTCGAGAAAGAGCTTCTCCCCTTTCTTGACTACCTTCCGTTGTAGCGTCCACTCGTAGGTTCCATCTGGAAGATCAAACCCGGTCGCCGCGGTGCCGTCCGTGGTGAGGATGCAGCCCTCCCTGTGCACCGCCCAAGCCATCCTCACGCAACTAGGCGCGACATGAATGCCGTCTGCGATGAGTCCAAAGAAGGGCCGCTCCCTGGGCGGAGCTGCAAGATCCGTCTCGGGCGCACCGATCAGCCCGACGAGCCCAGGACTACGATGCAGGCAGGGTTCCATCGCATTGTACAGGTGTGTGAGCATCGTGGCGCCGGCCCGGACGCCGGCCAGACCTTGCTCGTATGTAGCCGGCGAGTGGCCCAGTGAGCAGATGATTCCGTACTCGTGCGTCAAGGCGCGGATGGTCTCTAGCATCCCTGGAAGCTCAGGTGCCAGGGTAATCTTTCTGATTGCGGGAATGGGGGCTGCGAGGCTCTCCTGTCCGTAAAAGTCTCGAATGCTCTGTATGCCGTTGGCAGGTTCCAGCAAAAAGTCAGAGGGATGGGCGCCTTTTCTTTCACGGCTGAGAAACGGCCCTTCACAGTGGCAGCCCAAGGACTCGGCTCCTAAATCGTGGTCGCGTTGAGAACCATTAGGGCGGACAATAGGCAAGGCCTGTAAAAAAAAGTCAGGCGAGCTACTCGAGAATAACATGTTTCAATGTCATAAAGCAGATTATCCAGATGTCGGGCCGTCAATGTAGAAGCGTCCCAACTTACAAGCCGATAGGTTTGAGCGTCAGAAGTCACCAGTGTCGGAAGGAAGCTCGTCACACCCATTTCAAGGATTCCTCGGGATGCTCTCCGGAACGAAGAAGCATAAGACTCGATATTATCCACGGGAACATCGGAGAAGTCAACACCCTTGGCTCCGTTGAGCTGAACCTCCAGTAGGCCTGGCGAGAGGATGCGACCGGCCAAGTCAACGACCAAAGCCTTGTCAACGCGAGGATCGGTTTTATCAATGATCTTTCCTGTGCTGGTATCAATGAACAAGTCCTCCCGCTTGGCCTTGCCGCAGCAGGCCAGCAGACCGTTGGTGAAGCGGACGATCGATGATTCGGTTGCCATTGCGTCTTCTGTTGAAGTTGTTGTGATCTGTTCTCGAGCAGACGTGACCTCTTCGTCGGGGAGCGAATCGATACCCGCCTATCTATCGCTTCACAGGATCTGATAGTCGAGGGTCAACCCTGCGAGGCGACGAGTAATTTTTCCTGGGCTGAGGGACCGCCCTCAGCTGCCTCTGTATGTCACCCTGCCGACAGGCTCCACGCAAAAAGACAGTAAAGCTGTGATCATGGGCTGAACAAGGCATAGCGAGAGACCTGTTTGGAACTGGATTTTGATTGGATTCTCCGAGGACCTTGGAGGGGATACCTACTACATAGTCCTTACCCAACAGTGCCACAACCGGCCCCGGTGGGGATGACCTTCTGTGCCACCGTGACACAAGTGGGGCCGCGGCTCCGAGGTACCTCTGTGCACAAAACCAGTATGGAGGAGGAACTGTTGCAAGATGTTGGGTCTATCATAATCTTTTCCCATTTTGTGTAGGCTAGAGGATCAAGCACAGTCGGGTTCCACCTGATGGTAATTTGCAGGGCATAAAAGAGAGTGCTGGCGATGTGTCTGAGTTCTAGGGAGATAAGATACCTCTCGCAGGCGACTCGCTATCTGCAGCCATGTCCCATTCCACCAGCCAAGGTCGATAGCTGGTAACCTCGTTATCGTGTCAGTTGCCCACGCAGCCGGTTCAACATGCAGTGCACGCGCAGTGCGGCCGAAGCGCCCGCGAAAGTGCCATCCCCTCCACCATCAACCACCAAGGAGCAGTTCATCGACCATGTGGTTTCGAGCTTCACAGCGGCTCTTGGCCCTGAAACGCTTTATGAACAATCATTGGAACTCACCCAGTCCTTGAGGAGTAAGCTGCATCTCCCAGATTCACTGGCCATGCTGCCTTCTTTTGTGGACCGCCTGCCGACTGGCAAAGAGCAAGGAGACATCTTGGCCATTGATATTGGAGGGTCCACCATGCGCGCTGCCATTGTGTCCCTGGACCCGTCCGCCGTCATTCCAATAAACCGACTCAGAGTTCGAAAGCAGCAGGCTTGGCCCATCACAGTCCATGTCAAATCGCTCTCGGGCACGGAATTCTTCAGGTGGATCGCGGGCAACATCCAGGGCTTTCAGTCTCAGTGGACGCGGACTGATCTGGGCTTCGAGCTCGGTGCCCTCCCTGCCGGCCTCGTGTGGTCTTTTCCACAAGAGTAGGCGTATCCCGCTCCCTTCGCAGCTGTCAGGATAATGGCTAATATAAGCTGAATAGTCAATTCGAGCTTAGCGATGGACATCTACGGGAGATGGGGAAGGGATTCATCGTTGGCCGCGAGTTGCAGGGGCAGTCAATCAAGAAGTGCTTGTACAGGGCATTTGCGGAAAAGGTGGGTCGATTGCATTCCTTGCGGTGCGAATCCATTCCCCAGTATTTCTAGCGCGGTGCTAGGTCGGAATCTGACGCTATCCCATTAGGGCCTCGAGATCCGATTAGAAGCGATCCTGAATGACAGCGTGAGCGCCCTTCTCGCTCTGTCCTACATCGACCCCTCCACCGAATTAAGCATCATAGCAGGGACCGGGTTCAACGGCGGATTGCGCCTACCAGCCACTGCCTTTAGCTCCTCAAAGCTGAAACACCGGCCAAACCTTCGAGACGAAACGACGCAAAAGGAGACGGAAATACTCGTTGACGCCGAGCTCTCCGTTGTCGGGCAAGGGATTCTCCCTCGGGTACAAACGATATGGGATTCTCGGGTCGCTGCGTTGTTGCCATTTCAGCCGGACCTACTCGGGTTAGAGCTTCATGTCGGAGGGTTGTTTCTCGGTGAGCTCGTTCGCCAGGTCGTTGTCGACGCAATCAACACTGTGGGCCTCTTTGGTGGATATTTGCCTGAGCTGGTTCAAGCACCCATGAGCTGGGAACTGCGGCATGGTGCGATCCTGGAAAGGTATGAGGACTCATTGTCTAGACTTTTATTTGTACACAGTTTAACCGAATCCCGTAAAGTTCCAGCCCGGAGCTGGCAGCAGCGGACGTCGACCTGGGACAGTGCATCGCAGAATCCTTCGGCCTTCCATTCAAGCCGTCTATGGAGGACACCTACCTCGTGCGGCAAATCTGTCGCGCAGTCACAACGAGAGCTGCTGCATATGTCGCGGTTGCAGCCTACTCGCTGAGAAGTCTTCAGGTTCTATCTCGAAATACAAACAATGAGGTGGATGTGTCAAAGGTCTCTTGCCTGGGCTCTGTTATTGAAAAGTACCCAGGTTTTATGACCAAGTGCCAGGAGTATCTTGATCAACTTCAGCGGGTTTCCGGGAAGTCTGGGCCGCAATTCGGTCCTCTCCAACTTCAAGCATGTCCCGATTCGAGTCTGACTGGTGTAGCTGTCGCTGCCTTGTTGGGAAAGACGCAGGGAGCCGATACAGCGAGCACTAGAATGTCGTCTCCACCACCGGGAAATTTTTCGGGAGGAAAGAACATGCCGCAATCATGTGTTGTTGTTGGCAAGACGACCGAAAATTCAATGGAGTCGACGAGCCAAGGAAGTGGCATCGATGAAGATCCACCCAGAGAACGACTGGGCATCTGGGATTGGTTTCGAAGATTCATGGGTTGTCGCGGGCCGGAATAGATCTGGACACCTGTTTATATAGTTACAATAAAGCGAAGCACAAAAGTTTCATCCTCCTAATACGCGGGAAATATCACATGGAACAATTCATCCTCCTATACCCTAAATCGTTTGTGCTCCAGGTGCGTGTAGTACGGTTTGGCGCGATACAGTTCGCCACTAGTCTCTGAGCCCGTTTCAATATGGCACCAAGGATGCGGCCAGTAAACTGGCTCGATAGGAGGCTGCCACCCACCGATGCCTATGGGTATGTACTTGTAGCGGGATTGGGTCTCGGCGGATTGTGTTGGGCCGCTATCTGGCTCTGTACGCTGCTTCTTGGAGGCATCGCCGTTTGTTTGCTCTGCAACGGATACTGTAGATTTTGTCAGAGCCGTATGGGATGATCTATCCTCTGGTACGGTGGAATGATCTGGCGTAAGTGGCGAAATAGAAAGTGTATCTGCGGGGACAGATCCAGATTCACGTGCACTATGATGGGATGACGGGCCGTCGTGGATACCAGGCGCCCAAGGCACTGCATCTGGGTTGAGTTCGGGAATGGCATCTTGTCTACATGGTGCGGCTGTAGACGTGAGATGATGTCCTGACAACTGGCCGCGGCCTGTGTTATCGGTAACACCGTGCTGACTCTCATATACAGCACGAGCAACGGCCGCCTCTTGCTCCATTGGTTGGTCGGGTCCCAGAATACTAGTTGTAGTTGTGAGTAGAGACTCTATTGGGTTCATCCAGTCCCACATCGCTTGGGAATAAATGAGTTCCTGCGAAGGGTCGCCGATCGCAGATGAAGAGTACAGGTCGAAAAACGAGACCTCCGGAGCTGACGTCCAATCCGGCGCCGAAGGGCCAGAAAGATGCAGGTCAAGTCCAGCCATGTCGTTTTCCGGCCGGGGCATATCCCATTCAGATATCTGGGGCACTTCAGACGCACAAAAGCTCTTCGGGCTCCGGCCCCGGACTGTAAGAAAGGACGACCCGAGCTCAGCAAGGGTACTACAGGTTCCGTCCTCCCACGATGCCATTATCGCGATAATCAACTTAAATTGCTGTCGAATTTCCCTTCTCCGCTTCCCATTATTTGCTGTGGCCGACCGAAACTGAAGTCTCTCCCATGCGAATTGAATCTCGAGATGCTCCGAGCTCGTGGCAGAGCCATCTTGCTCTCGGCTCGGCGGAAGCAACGGGATGTCAACTGGCCGCGCACCCCGTTCAGCTATCGCATTCGATCTGTTGGCGCCTGAGGTGAGAGCAACTTCGGTCGCATCCCAGGATTCCACAGCCCTAAGGCGAGCAAGCAAGCCGGTGATTTTGGGATCCTGTGCGGTGGGATCGCGACCCGTCCCGGATGGCAGTGCCCATGTCGGCCATTCGTCGATCGAAAGCAGTCCAGCAACACTAAATAGATTGCGTCGGTAGCATGTCAGGAAGGTCCCCACGTCGCCCCCTTCCACGGGCTCTTTAGCCAGAAGGAACCTCCCGCCAAGGCGCGCGCGAGGGAGGAAAGAAACGCGTTGTCCATTCTTGCCGTAGAGTATGGAATCAAGCGGTGCTTGCATGGGGAGGAAGTCCAGGCAAGTTTCTGGGACATGGCCAGCAGCGGGTTCATCGTCGACTGCTGACATCGTGGCCAGGCCTGCTTAGTGAACGTTGCATGAGAAAATTCAAGAAGGAAGTTATCAACCAGGAACAAGAACAAGAATACAACGTGCAATGCAGGGCCTTGAAAGACATGAACTGGATGATTGCAATATGAGATGGATGGAGATTGGGATTCCTGTTACATAACTATCAACTCGTTGTGACTATTAGTAATCACTTGGCGTACCAGCAACCGCCAATAAGGGGACCAGCCTGGCAGAGAACGAAAGTAAAATTGGGGAAAATTCTAAACTCCAGATTCCCCCAGGCAGCATCCCGACCATTGATCGTGTGACCATTAGACCTTTGGGTGGCAAACTTGCCCCGGATTCCATCACCCATACGCGGCTACCCGCTACCACATAATTCGTCAGAACCTAGAGGAAAACAAGAAATGTTCAAGGGAAATAAGTAACCTGCAGGTATCTATACATCCTGTTCACTCTGAAGAGGCACAGACAGATACGATACCTCGCGCGCTACTTACCCGCAGATGCTGACGTAGAAACGAGTGATAAGGACGTTTACCCAAACAGTAGTTTATACAGTGACAGCCCATCGAGATCTACAGACTGATTCTTTTAGGGGTTATGGAAAGGACGAAACGCGCGTTTATGTTTCTTATGATTAAGGCCATGATAACATAGGGCGCTAGATATATATCATGGAGAAACGCATTAGGCGACATGCATACATGGTTTTGCTCGATATATCTTGAGATAGGCATTGGGAAATATCGCGAATCACGCCACACCCCGGAGGAAACACCCAATCACCAGCTTTAGATACATTTCCAGTTCTCAGGGAGATCTGTATCGCCGTCGTCGCTGTAGACGCTTCTAAAAGGATATCGACAGTGATGGCGCTCGAATGCGATCTCTCCCGACTTGTGCGTACCGTTGACGTAGGCTGTACCAAGGATTGTATCGGGGGCAATGTCCTTTTCAACCCAGCGAACTATGGCGGCTAGTACGTTTCTTTCAGGCGTAAAATCGACAGCAGTATTTCCGAAATTGCCGATATAGGTTGCTCCCGGGCCTCCACGACAATGGTTCATGCCAGGGATAGTGAAGAGCCTGTAGAAAGTATCCAGAGCACTTGAGGGTAGCCCCATGGTTCGCGAGACATGATCGTAGTACCGAGTCGAGCTCTCGCTACTAATCATCCCATCCTCTAGACCATGATAGGATAGGATTTTCGTGCCCCTGTTCATTGCACCCGACATGTCACCTTTCCAAGTAGCAATTCCGAAGGGATCCAACAGAGTCGCTTTTGCAAAATCCTCGGCGTTTATGGTCACCGGGTCCCAGCTTGGGTCTTCGTGTACGACGTACTTGAACCACTCGGTACTTATATCGAATGGAAGACCCAAAACGAAAGGGCTCACCCCCACGCTGGGATGCATTCTGGGATAGAGTAAGATGCCATCGAGTCCGTAGAGGGGTGAGAAGAAGTCCCGGATCTTCTGTGCTTGGCGTCCCGTCAGACAGTTCTGAGTCTGATTGCTCGCGCATATGAGTGCCTCTGGGCGATATTGGCACAGACTCGGACTCCCCACAATGCCATCGACAGCGCCATCAAGATCATCACATTGATTCAGGATGTCTTGTCGAATCACCTGCCACATATCCTGTGAGATGGAATCCGGTGATCCAGGGACACCAGTTATGGCGATGAAACGTGCCGCCCATGCGACCAGGTTGTTAAAGTCAAAAGCCGGGGCGCCAGCAATAATTCCATCAAAGTCATCGGGAAAGTCTTGTGCTTCTTTAAAGCCCTGGCGCCCCCCAGTAGAGCAGCCGAGGTAATAGGACTTGGTATGCGCCTTGTGGTAAAATGCCTTGGTCACTTGCTTGCCTACAACGACGCCTGTGTGGACACTTCTGTATGCAAAGTCCTCGAGGACGGCGGGGTTTTTGTAGAAGGCGGCTCCGGACGTGCCATTGTGTCCGTTGTTTGCACCAACGGACGCAAATCCATGGGTTGTGCTGTACGCCAGCGCAGCGTAATCGATGCAACCACCCAAACCACCATTGCCGGTGCTCAGGAATCGACCGGTCCAGTCAAATGGCAACCACGCCTCCATAGAGATGTTGCTGGCGGAGCTCGTTTCAACCAACATGGCCACACGGCAGATGTCGACCTCAATGACTTGGCTGGCTACACGGCAGGATGGATGATTTTCAATTAGAGATAGATTGGTTCCCGCGGGTACATGTTCAGTAAACCATACAGTTGCGTTGGCGATGTCCAGTTTATCCTTCAATAGATTGCAATCGATCCGTCGCTGCTTGGCGTAGACTTGAGGAGAAGCGGCCAAGCCAAGCATGCCCACAGACTTGAGAAACCCCATTGAGGTTGACTGAATAATCGCGATGGTAGTGGCAGTAGAGAAGAGATGTGTGAAACATACCCAAGATCTTAAAGTGTGATGCTAATTTTTGGGGGTCTCCAGATAGCAGATATGAATCTAGTTGTATGCCCAATATTTTCACTCCGCACCCCCGGTGTGGAGTATTTTATGTCCCATGTCACCATGCCATAGCCCCACTGGCTTTCCTTGCCCAATAACAACTTCACCAGTCGACTGAAAAGGTACCATGACACTAGTCTAGTGACCGATGGTGTAATATAGCTCAGATTTCCGGCTGACACCCAAACCACCTCATTCAGACTTATCTTCTTGGTAGAATTCGTCTCTTTGGCAGTCAAGAGCAAATCTCTATCACCTTGATACTGATAATTTGTCGCAATTCTTATTAGTAGAAGAAGCCCATTCACCCCCTGTTGGAAGCCCCATTCCTTTGTCTTCCACCGAAGGTTCTAACACACATGTGTCACATGTCTTCTTTCATGTTATCTAGCTTATCTAGCGATTCCCTAGCTAGATAGCTTCATCGTTCCAACACATATGAATGCATCATCTTTGGCTATGGCTGAGTTCTCTCCTGGAGCCGTAGCGAGCTCTGTCAACCATGGCGTCCAAGACCGTGGAGTGTTGCAGCAAGAAAGAAGGAGGTTGCTGCCTTGAGAGTGGCAGTACTCCTCAGTGCAGACTTGGCTTGTAGTAGCAGCATCTCCAAGACTCTGGCGTACTTGCCTGCGGCTAGCTCGATCTTGAAGGAGAAGCATGGACATTTCCACTAGTGTATAGCTTGGGGATAGATGCAGGCTCTGATGATATTATATTTGAAATTTTGCGACCTTGTTCCTTGTACAGATCCTACTCTAGCGGCATAATTCGACGGCCCGTAGTGCTCGCCGTCACATATGGGCAGCAAAGAAGCAGAAAAGAACAATTCCTAGCTTTAATGCCCCTCGTCATACTCAAGATGTTGCATGGTTCTATCTCCTTTTTCTAGTAGTCATTGCTCCTCTGGACCCTCCAGATTAACGTGTTGAGTAGGCAAATTTGGGGGTTGATGCATCACGCAGGCTGAGGCAAGACTTCTCTTCTTTCACCACTAGTTTAGAGGCATCTTTGTAGACGACTCACAGATAATAAGTGTCCCGCTGGGAGACTGCTTTACTGATGTTTAGCTATTCCTACTGTTTGTTACCCCATAGCCTATATACTCAAGCCTTTGCCTAACGTTTCTATATTATTATGATATAGAGGCCCATGATTCACTGCTAGCTTTTTGTTCTCTACAAAATTAAGTCACAAATGTGACAGTTGTTATAGCTTTTGGCATCTTCTGTGTAGTTCATATAATCAGAAACCAACTACTTACTAGGTCAGCTACAGTGAGCTATACTTATAGCTAACTAGTATCCAATGTTGATCCGCCCTGCCTTATCTTCAGTTTTCCCCGCGTATATATCTCTTAAATTTCTACCACCATACCACTCTGCATATTGAGGCTCTTGTGTAACCGTTGCACATTGGATATTTAGCTATTATGTAATCATGCCCCAGCCCACTTTTCATACCTAGGTATGTGCATATTGCTAATACTCAGAGTTACTTGCTGGACATTGATCGTATCTCGGTTCGTCGGTGGAATTAACAGCGACGCAGCATTGGGTCCTCACCCCCGCTTTTTCTGAAATTCCAGTCGCTAACGGTGGAGAGTATCCCCGATATGCATGAAGCACGCCTTATATAAATTGAACTACGCTCTATAGTTGATTGGCCTTCAATATCCTCGCCCACAGCGCTGTTTGAAAGGCAAGAATGAAGCTCACCTTGTGCCTAAGCCTTGCAGCTGGTCTCTGCCATGGAGTAAACGCTTCTTGGCTCAGATTGCTTCACGACTTTACTACGCCTCCCGTTGAATACAGGCCAAAGTTCCGCTATTGGTGAGGAACATCACCCCCTGAACCGTCAGATATGGCTCATTGCCGGTAGAATACACTGACAGCCCCGTCCTAGGTTACCAGACGCAAGCGTCGACCCGGACGTGGTACGAGATGACCTCCGCCAGATGGCCGCTGTAGGTGCTGGAGGGTTTGAGCTCCTGCCCTATTTCGAGTTGGGGGACGATCCCTCGCACTGGGGAGAGTTCGGCTACGGGACGGAAGCGTATCGTCGAATATTCCGCGTCGCGATGGAGACGGCAAAGGAGGAGGGCCTGCTCATGGACTTTGCTGTTGCGGCAAACCAGGGCCAAGGAGTACCGGCCGCCCCCGGGACTGAAGGGCTGGCCATGCACTTGGTACGAAGAGAGCACTCCTTGTCCATACCCATGCCATTGACTTACCAGACCAGACATACTCCAACGTGACTGTTGCACCCGGACAAACCTTCAGCGGGAGTCTGCCGCTTTCCCGCCAACCACCCAATGAAAGGAAATTCATGCACCCCTTGGAGGAGTTTGGCGAGCAAAGCCTCACCGCTGTACTTGCAATTGAGGTTCTGCCAGGTGAGACGGCTGTGATATATCGTTTGTAGAAGGCCAGGGGTAACGTCAGCTAACGAAGGTCTAGACGATAATACCACAGCAAGACAATACAAGAAGATTGATCGAATCATCAATCTGACGGACCAGGTAGCAGCGGTATCGCGCTCACTTACCTGGACGGCTCCTGAAACTGTTCCTGGAGCGACCTGGCAGATCATGGCATGGTATGAACGCCACACAAACCAAAGATCCATTGACGGAGGCCCAGAAGCACAGACATATGTGCAGAATGGTTCCTGGATTGTTGATCATTTCAGCGCCGCTGGCGCTCGTCGCATGACAGACTTTTTTGACACTCACGTTGTCCCCGAACAGAGTGATCGCGACTTGCTCGCAGCCGTCGGTAAATATGGTAAGTCAGAGAGACGACGATCGATGCTGCTCTAGGCCATGGCAATATAGAAGGATGCTAATGGTGTCACCGTGGTAGCATGGGAGGATAGTATGGAGATGCACTCAACTGTATGGTGGACTCGAGGGTTTGACTCGGACTTCCTGCATGCACTGGGGTACGATATTCGTCCGTGCCTCCCTCTTCTCCTCGTTCGAGAGAATTCTTGGGCCCAGTTGAGCACACCATACGGAGTGGGATTCGAGTCCGTGAATGCATCTCGAGGAGACGCCTGCAACCACGACTATCGATCGGTCTTACAAGCCAAATACGAGGAATACGTACAAGCTCATGTCCGGTGGGCACGGCTGAGAGGTCTTGAGTATTCGAATCAACCAGCGTACAATTTGCCGCTGAGCATGGTATGAGCTGACCGTCCAACATGTGCTTTGCTGGTTCCTGACATCTCCAGGTTGACTCTTCACGTTTGCTTGATGCCCCGGAGGGTGAGAATCTGGGATTTATCGAAAGCATCGACGCCTATAGACACATGTCTGGGCCATCCCATTTCCGGTCGAATCCAGTGACATCGTCAGAGCTGGGTGCCGTCCGGGGCACGGTAGCATACTCGCAGACGCTAAGCCGACTGCTTTACTCATTCCATCGCGGGCTGGCGGGTGGCATTTCCATGAATGTCCTCCATGGCTTTCCGTATGGAGGTCCTTTTCGAAACACCACGTGGCCAGGAGTAACCATCTTCCACTTCTTGTTCCCCGAAATGTGGGGGCCACGGCAGCCGACTTGGAGAGTTTTCCCAGACCTTCTTGCCTACATGGCTAGAAGCCAATATATTCTGCAGGCTGGCACTGCCCGGGTTGACCTGGCGATATATGCGGACGATGCTCCGTGGACCCTATCCTCGGGTTACCAGAGCGCCAACCTGCAAGAAGCTGGATTCACGTACGATTATATCGGACCAGCGCTCCTTGGAAGCAATCTCGCCATCACCCGAGAGAGCATCTTGGTGCCTGACGGACCGGCGTACAAAGCTCTGATCATCTCCAATACGACCACCATCGAGTCTGCCACGGTGACCAAGCTTTTGAAACTCGCCCACGATGGTTTGCATATTTTCCTCATTGGCGACTTTGGAGTTGATCGGGATGCTATGGGCCCGCTTTTTCAGCGAGACTTTCCACGCGTATCTAGGCTTGCTTCATCCAACGCCCTACCCAAGGCGTTGAAAGATGCTGGAATCATTCCGAACGCGGCGCCCTCCAGTTCCGACTCGGCAGCAGGGTGGTATTCCTTCTGGCGCAGTACCGACGAGGCCGAAATAGCTTGGTTCTACAACGACGGGGTAAACGACGACACGCCTAGCAGGACAGTCGACATTTCATTTTCCGGCATGGCCAACAAGATGCCGGTCTTGTTGGATGCTTGGTCCGGTCAGGGTACGCCGCTCCATTATTTCAAGAGGGGCGAGACTGACATGGTCATTCCCCTGACGCTTGCCGCCAACGAGACGAAAATCATTGCGTTCATTAAGAATCGCGGGAACCGCGGACCCAAGAGCCATATAACAGAGTTTTCTGGAGCAATAGCGGCGTTCTTTTCTCCTCCCGTCGATGAGTCCCAAGATGCCACTTTTGCTCTGCTCTCAAGCGGCGCGGCGAGTGTGACGTTATCCAACGGCACCGAGGTTCACTTTGAGGCATCGGTGCCGGAACCCACAGTCCTCGATTTGTGGAACATTACCATTGAAAGTTGGCAACGCCCAGATGGGAATGAGAGCAGTGGCCCGAATCTCCAGAATCTCCGGTTCTCGGATACGGCGCTGCTTCCATGGATCAATCTTGATGGGGACGAAATGGACCAAGTTAGCGGAGTCGGTTATTATTCCACCGAGTTTGCACTGCCGTTGTCTTCGCCGCAGGGCAGGAGGCTAAGTGCACATCTTCATCTGGGGAGGTTTGAGGGCGCCGTCCGTCTTTGGCTTAACGGTAGGCAACTCCCTTCGGCGGTGGTGTACACTGGCAACGACACTGTCATCGACCTGACTCGGCATTTGCACGGGGGTTCCCGCGACGTTGCCCCTAGCTCGTATCTTCTAGAGGTGGAAGTCTCTACCACGCTTCTTAACAGGGTGCGAGCGGATAGGGATTCAATCATTTCGTCGGGAATCGGAGCCGGAGACATCACTGGCGCCGGACCAAGGTATGAGGCTACGTCTCCGGCACGATACGGTCTGCACGGTCCGGTTTGGGTGGAGTGGTTGGAAATGGTGCAACATATCTAGGATTAGCTAGGCATTCTCTATATAATACATCAGATACGATGACCATGGGCATGTCAACTACTGCACTTGGTTTAGCCTGCGTGACTGATATACTAGAAATCCTTTCCTTTCGGAGAAACAGAGTCTACTAATCGTATCAAAAACAATGTGTATGCCGGGAGCTCCTGATAATAGAATCGAAGCTCCGATGAAGCAGTATAACTATCCTGGGATCTATGCAGCCACGGTAAAAACAAGGCCAAGTCAATCCAGATGCAATTGAACTTATAGATATAGTGCATTAGGAGATCAATCACCATAACAAAAAGAAAAGGTTTGCAGGGCTTAGTTATAGTCAGCCTTCTATTTCCCATAGAAAGACACAAGAAGCGACAAGTAGCTAGCAACACCCTAAGTTATAGCCGTTATATCCGGAACAATAATAGCCTGCTCAAGCACTTTTGGTTCCCCAACAGCCGTGTGCGGGGATTGAAAACCTAAGCACCAAGCAAGCCCCTGACGCCTGCTTATCTCCATGGGCTGGCCTTTTTTGGTGTCAGCATCCATTCTTCCTTTGTTACTGATAATCTAAGCGCCTAGGACACGAAGTAGAACCACTAGGATATAGCTAATAAGGGAAGTAATAGTGGAAGAGTATCTAGGAATAATAATAAGAATAACTAAGACTTAGTAGGTATCTTATTACATATAGGTAGTAATACTAGAGCTAGTATAAGTAGCACCTCTTCTCTAGTTCCCTATATTAGTAAGAAGGAGCGTCTATATTATTATTAGAATAGACTATACTACTATTATAGAGAGGTAGGATATATGAGTTACCCTAACTATAAGCTAAAACTAGCTTGAGTTAAGATTATAGAATACTCTAAGGAGAATAAGAATAATAGTAAAGATAGCTAAGAGTAG
>NW_027263912.1:0-14672 GCF_044049435.1 Aspergillus pseudodeflectus | reverse complement strand
TCAATAGATAATGGATCCATCGCGCGATTCAAAAGAAAGGAGCAAATTAAACAAGTATGAGGCTTGGCGTCCATCAAGAAGGGCGCATGACGAAATGCTTCATGATCTTCCGGAGCAGCAACAGGAACTCAAAACCCAGAATGGGCAGGCGAGAAGAGAGAATAAAGTTGCTAACCAGCTGGCTGCGAGCATTGACGTGCCCATACTAGCCCCGTTGCCATGGGGGTCAAAAACCAATCGCAGAATACCGACAAGCGTTGCATATACTCCTGTTGCCAGCCCTGACCATACAACGTTACATAAAGCCGACGCCTAATATATTTAGTATAAACATCTAATCTAGTCTAGCATGAAACTTACCACTGCGAATAAAGTTGTCAACGAGCTTCCCCACTGGGAAAGAGTAGCCGCTACTCCAGACAGTAACGTTAAGACGCTGGAAGTAGCTACAGCAATGTAAAAGATGCTAATGCCCACTAAGGCAGACTTGTAGACGTGCATAGCCGTATTGAACTTATCCGGAAAAATTTCCTCAACCCAGGAATCTTGCAGGCCCAAGACTTCTGTGAAATTGAACCAAAACGAAGCTCTGGGTGTGGTGCAATTTGTAGAAGACTGCCCTAATGAATCGCGTCTTCCTTTGCAATAACTCCACAGTCCAATGGTATAGAAATCAGGGAAGCTTCGCATCGTAGACGTAAGAGTATTGGACATATCACCGACCAAACCCTCAACGGAGCTAGTCACACCATCGGCTGTAGCATTATGGACATCTTGAGTTACTTCTCTAATCACGTCCACCGCTGATTCAGCCTTTGGCGAGAGATCCGTGACAGAATTGATGGAAGACTCTAGAAGTGATTGTCGGGTGATAAAGCTCGCTAAAGTATTCTCTATCACTCTACTGAAGCCTGTGACGTTGGCCTACATGATTAGATTCGCGCCACAACGGAAAAGCTAAAACACATTGACTCACTTTCATGAAATAAAGCTCACTCTCTGGGGCAGATGTGTCCGTAGATCCAATACCAGTAAACACAAGGCAAAGGAGGCTCGTAGTCGACAAAGCGTAAGGAGCTGAGACACATAGAACTCTTTTCACTCTACCCATATTCAGCGTTTGGCCCCAATCAAAAGTGACAACAGCTTTTCAACAAAGTGTAGTTTAAGTGAGAGGAGACTAGGAAGTCCAAGATCCAGCTGGCCATCTCTAAAGGTATAGCAATTATATTAGGAATGGATGCTGCCGTATCCAGCGACATATAGAGTTGGGCCGGCAGCGAAAGGAACGATCAGCTTGGCGCATACTTTTTTAACGGCCAAAGACCTAGGAGATATCAATTAAGTGGACTAGATAATCCGTTACCACTAGATATGTACAGAATTTTCTTAAGGCGACTTTTCATAGGGGCAGCGATATTTATAGGCCTACTTAAATAATCCACTCGCAATGAGCTTTTATCATAAAAGCAAATAAGCAAGCAACCATCTCAAACTCTTTTGCTAAGAACTGACGGTTTGTCACATGCAATTTTTTTAAAACGTAGATACTTTCTGACCGGTGGGAACCTTCAAAAGCAGTACAATGAGGCTTCGCTGCTATATATAGGGCACATTTTTGCCGAGCACTGAATGTAGATCGGACAAATTTTGAGAACACTGTATGCTATAATGTCAACTACAAAGTCCATTATTAACCGTTTGCAGGATATAAATGCTTGACTGACACAGAATGCCTCTCGTAAATTTCAAAAACAGTTCATCAAAGCGCTATAGAGCTCTGCCAGCTTCATTTTACATATTCGGGTACATCAAAGAAGAATTCACAGGCAAAGAGTATATCTTATGAAAGAGCATAAGCAAACAGACATCTGAAAGTGAAGTGTTATGCCCACGCTTGGTCGCTTTTTGCACCCAACATTCTGCTATGGACGTTGATGAATTGAGGCAGATATGGTACAACAAGCAAAGACCATTGTACACTAAATACGGGCGGACGCAATGATGAAACTTGGGCACCTCATTGAGAGGACAGTCATGGGCCAATCAGGCTATAAAATGGCTGATATCGATTTTGAACGCGATCCCGTCCCCGGAGATCATGTACAGGTGAAATATTTTGATCTATTAAAGAACTGCCTCGACTGTTCTAATAATCATTTTATGAGGTTCCAGCTTCGTGGACTAGAGTGCTATTTACCATGGGATTTAAGGAACACGCGGCCAGAGGCTCAATTTTGGAGGCCCAGTGATGGAATCTTAACGCCAGTGAACCATTTAACCTCCGCACAGCACGCGTGAGACACCGAAGAGGGGAAGTTAAGAGATCCTACAGCCATGATCGTGTTTTCAGAAGCTTCGCTCCTGAATGGTATCATCAGTACCCAGGTTTTCTTCCAATAGACTCCCCAGAATGTGTGTAGACATTATAGATCATTGATCAAGGCATGCGCCATTATACAGTCTGTCTCGACGACTCACGCAGTTCTTCAATGCTAGGATTGGCACAAACAACAAGGTATTAAGAACCGTATGGCAAGCTGGCGCCTTTTTCTTTTCAGGGAAAGAAATTTATGTTTTCATTAGGAGTTGCTTATGTACAGGTAGAACTAGCATGGGTTATTAGATACTACTAGGTGTGTAACCTGCTACGACTCTGTGTAGCTGGAGTATTTTGAGGTAAATTTCCATGCTGGTAGCTATATTTGAGTGAATCCTCGAAGCATTATACTTACGCTCGGCCGTATCTAGTCACTTCCTTGGACTGGTACTAGAGACCGTTTAGTGCTGGTGAGAATTATTTGAATATAGAACATCACCAATCATTGCTATATTAAAGGTTGGTTGCTGCATATATGCCACTAAGGCATCAAATTTAGCCATTTGCGAGATCGTAAAGACATCTATTACTGTGTACAATGTGAGATAGTATAGCTTTCCCTTAGTTAACTTATTGTATTCAGTATCATCCTGCAGCACGATACGCAATTATCTCATGTTTCCATCCCGTGTAGGAGACACGTTGAACGTAATCATATAGGAACAATCCATCACCAGACGTTACTAGCCCGTGTGTGGATCTTGATGCTGCTTAGTAAGTAATACTATAATAGGAGCCTAGTGTTCAGCCACAACCTGTGGCAAGTAAAAGCAGGTGCATTATGGCAATCCGTGGTTCTATTCCAAGCGAAGTAGCTTTCTTTGAAGGAGTTGCAGGATGAACTATTCAGCGATAATTAGTCTTTATTGTGATACCAAGAGCTTAAGTCTGCCATAAGGGAAATATCAAGCTGTTCTTGACCTTTAAGAGCGTGAGAAAGTCTAAAGCTCCGTGATACCACAAAGTTGGAAATATTCCGTGCGAAAGATATAGCGTCAAATTCCGTGAACCCCTGCCAGGGACCATCGCAATTGGGGTTATTCCAAGCCCACAGAGAGATAGGCCCATATGGGCTTGGGCAGCTTAAATGAGTCGTATTTATGGTGATGATTTCGGTTGTTGGCATAATACCGGTGGTGGGGGACGGGCTTAGTGCATATAGTGCTGACACCCCTTGGACAAAATTGAACAAAGCCAGTAGAAGAAACATATGGATGTCTAGTTCCTTGTTTGCGAGCTCCTTTTTGAGAGTTTGTATTCACAAAGGTGATCCTCGAGAGTCTATACCCAAGGTTATCTACCTTTCGCCGTTCCGGGGCCATTTATCTAGGGCCAAAGCGCCACCTCAGAGTGATTCAGGCGTCAAGAGATACTTAACCACACAAAACTATAGTGGCATGTTGAGCAAAAGTTTCTTAGGAGCCATTCATAAGTGTTCTTATATGGAATATACATTGATTCCCGCGGCTATATATACGTATTAACGCGCTTCTTACTTACTATCACGAGACTAAAAAAAGACTATTAACAAGAAGTTTACTATTTATTCCTATAGTGCTGATTAGTGGAGCACCTCTAGACCCAGCCCGTCTCTAATAGCTTATCAAGGGTTTCCAAGCACTAGCTGCGCCCTGATATTAGAAACGACAGCCATTGGTCCTACAGCTAAAATAAATATATTGATAATATATTGGTACATATTTAAAAGAATAGTATATCCTCTTCACTCGTGTCATACTACTCGGCTATAATAAGCGGGTTAGAGATTAATCGCTATGAGGCAACCACAAAGAATCTCCCTTCGTACCGTGCTGTTCCTCCTCCCAACCTTTTCCTCCCTTCTTGATACTGTATTTCTGCAGCTGAACAGCCTGCTTTTCAGGTTGTTGGATATGTATCAGCACAGCAAACTATTTATTGGCGCTGGGCAGTGCATATTGTGGAAGAGAGCCTAGCCAAAATCATCACCTTGTAATATGTAGCCTGGTTAGTGATAGAGATTATGATTAATATTACTGTTGCTGTTTCATATCCTTTAATAACTTAGTTTTCATACTCCAGTGTGAGTTTGGATGCTATTAATGCAGCCAAGCATCTCCTATCATTGGGATAAGACTGTCGCATACCCAAATTGTGACTGTATATTTAGTGCCTAGAACATTAATTCCTTGAAGAGCTGATGTACATACTCTAGATGAGGCAATACTCTAAATTATGCTAAACATATTTACTCGAAAGAAAAATAGAAGGATTTATAGCCTCGAGCTTCTCCAGGTGATTGTAAGACTCATAATCCGCCACTCCTAGATGGGCACTGTATAAGTCGAGGTGCATACTCCCTAAGAACTTTGATTTGGCTCAGTCTCCATAGGAGGCACCCAAAGTATAGGACTCTCGCGAAAGAAATTCAAGGCTCTTAGTGTCACACCCACTTGCTTGACGGGCATTATAGGAAAGTCTTCTGTTTGGGGGAAATGAGTAACTCCAAACTGGATGTAGCACACTATATCCCCACTATTAGGACAGTCTCTCTTTACTAGATTAATGATTATCTCGTTTCCAGGCTGATTTGACTCTCCTGAGGACTGAGGAACGTAATAACCAGCAGGATATAATTGATGATCCTGATATGGCACTACCCAGAGTGGCTTAGTTGCAAACACCGCCCTTTGATGCACGATACTCTCTGGTTGAGCCAGCATCCCCGGGTACTGAGAGTTTAGGATCTTATATCCCACGGGTATATTACAAGTCGGGTTCAGTTTCGTAGGATTAATTATGTCCCACGAGCGAGCTACTGCCGGCTCACAAGGCCCGCGAACTGGGGTCTTCCTGTAGATGAACCCATTGCCGTAACCATTTCGATCCGAAACGGATACCTGATCACACTGGAGGACTGCGTTTTCTGCTCCATCCACCTCAGGATCAACCCGCAATGAGAATATATGTTGATGATTGTGAGCAGTAACATCTTTAGCCACCTTAGTTCTGTATGGGTAAGCAGGCTGTTGCACACGAAGTGGAGAAGTGTTCAGTATTCCTGTTAGCTTGATCTCGAGCTTATAGGTTCCGTCAAGTGTGAAGATGTAGTAAAAGCCGTAGTTATAATTTACCGTAGTAACGATCTGAGAGATGATAAGCCTTCGGTCTCGGGCGGTCAACGACCGGTCATCGCGAAAATCCGTATGCTTGAAGAGTAATCCGTTGTCTTCCTCGTGTATGCAGATAGCATTTTTGATGGTGTAAGGATTGCCCCGCTGATTAGTCATGGTCGTATCCAAATAGGTAATCACCCCTTTGCAATCACAGCCTGATCGAAGTGGATTCATTATTAGCCCCAGCCCATACTCCCTGATGTCGAAAGCTTGTTTCTTCGGGTGAGGTGGCTCGGGGCATCCGTATGGTACTACCATTTCTGCCACGCTCAGACGGTAAAAGAGAGGTCGTTGCCGGTTATCTGCATGGTCAAAAATACTTACATCTAAAAGTACAATTCCCTCCCTATAATTGAAACCCACGTGCATTTTATACCCAGCCCACGAGAGTACGTTACCATCAAAGCAGAATAAAACGCCGTTTGGTTATGTGATATTGATAGGTTTCAACGTGTTCACCAGGTATCCTGGTTGCATGAAAATAGGTAGATAATTGTGCTCCTCCAGCAGAAGGGTGGCCCGTTCTCCATCTACCTGGTGTAGATCCACACTCACTATCTCCTCATTATTGGTGTCGACAATCACTGTGAAATCGAGTGGATGCGCGTATTGGTTGTCGTCCTGAGATAACTGATAATATGGTAACCCTTGCTGGAGCCTATGTTCACGGCCCCAGTGTTTATCGAATCCGATTGCCCATGAGTCAAAGAACACCTTGGACATGTCCTGAATGCCGAGACCTTGGCACGCTTTAACGACCTCCGGGTGTGAGCGTGCAATCCTCTCAACAAGATCAAGATCAGTTGGAGTCAGAGTCGGTACGACATCATCGATTTTATGCCAGTCCTCCACTCTGACTGTGTTGAGGTTTACAATTACCTCTATAACACTGCCTGGAGAGTTTGTATCCAGAAGAACTGCGAATACTCGTCTATATAGACGAGGACATTACCCACACTTGTAAGCTTGGTAGTCCCTCTTCTGTGGCTCTCGTAGGATAAGGTAATTAAACACAATCTGGATGTTTTTCTTGCATGCTTCTTCTTGGATGAGGCAGGCGGCACATTGAATCTTATCCAAAGATAACGGATCTAGAAAGTCTTAGCTTCTTCTATTATGTGTCTATTAGGGCTATATTTTCCCTACCTAGAGGGTGGGGATACAGGGAGACTCCAATGTCCTCCGAAGCCTCACTGGAAGAATCGTAGTTTGTGTTGCAGGAATAATCACACAGTATTTTGACATGTGAACGACGTGGCATTAGGAAACCTCGATGACACCGCCCAAAGTATGTGACGATGGTCAGTACCGTCCGTGGTGCAATTGTGTAGTTTTTAAAATGGACTTTGGAGTACTCTTTTCTGTATATATATACGGAAGATTTAGATTTGATAAATCAATGGGCTTAGCAGTTGAGAATATTCCCTTGAAAGCCGGTATCGCAGACGAGCGCACCGTTAGTTTAGCCTCGTAAGACAGTACTGAAGCACAACGTTCGCCGAGGTGGAACCATGTTCAACAATAAAAATAGGCTTCTATTAGTGGAGTACCGGGGAAGCAAGGTGGGTGGAGAATAGGATGAAGCCTTCCACAACTATATATATTCTTGAATTTGTCTACCTTCAAAATGATCTTTACAGAGGAACATGTGGGATAGAGCGTCAGCCGCTGATGGCCATGCTGTGATGAATCAAGACATGTTGAACAAGCGGACGGATCAAAGGTGTAGACCTAAAAATGATTAGGATCGTCCCACTACTGTACCAAAACTGATCAACCGTCGCTCGTTCAACACGTTTTCAACCTGACCCACCAACATGTTCTCATGAATTTCGGATCAATGGCCGCTCGCTGCATAATGCTTCGGATTCCTGGTTCACCTGCAACGGAGACAGTAAAATATTCCGAGAGGTTCCAATACGCGTTGACTAGAAACAATTCAGCCATCAATATCGATCTCGCTCCCATGATATCGTTACAGTGATGATGATGATGATGATGCTTTCATTTACCCTGACCCCTCGCCAAAGCGATATGCAGGCTACAACAACTATATATATATCTGATTATGTACATGTAGATTCTTCCACTTCCTGATAACGAACTTAGAGCCTCGTCACGGCCTGTCGTGGCCTAATTGCCGCTCCCATTGTTAGGCTGCCCTCGTGGCGCGCGACTGCGAAATCTCTGTGACGCCTCGGCGAAGTCCAGCACGGCATTGACCGTTTTGGCCCGCGAGATGATGTCTGGATTACCTTTCTTACCGTGGGTTGAGCCTCCCAGCAGACTCGATATATTGTTAAACGCGTCCCCAACCTCTCTCCTCAATTTCATTCGTAGCCCTTGTAGCCTCGGGCAGTCCACTAGCACATGGACCACCGTCTCCCGCGCGCCACACGCGCACAGATCATCTTCTCGGAAACTGTGTTTCTTGGCGAAGGTGGCTAACCAGTTGTGGCCCGTACGGAGCTGTGTGAGCAGGTAAGCTCGGTTTCTAGGCAGGCAACCGTACAGCTTTTGGGTGTAATTCGCCGGCAGGGCGTTGTCAATCTTTCGTAGGTGGTCACCTTTAGTGCTGGATCTCCATTCTTGCTCCCACTGAGCATGGATTCCCTCCCGGATTAGCGCCATCTCCCTCGTCAGCAGCGGGCGGAAGGAGTGGGTTTGACCCGGCTGCGCGGCAGCTTTGGCTAACCGGTCTGCCGCGTCATTACCAGGGTTATCGCAATGTCCTGGTACCCATTGGAGGCGGAGATCAATATTCTTCGCTCGAATCTCGGTGGCTGCTTGGAGGATCGCGTGGATGATTCGTTGTCCTGATGTATTCTTCACGCTCTGAATTGCTTGTAATGCCGATCTGCTATCGCACATGATAGTTGCAGTGGTTGGGCTGCTATCCGTTTGGCTCGGGCGTTGGTGATATCGTTACAAACAAACAAACAATTTATTAACGCCCGGCGGCTGAGCCGAAAGGGCAACTATCACTAAGTTACTAGTACATTTCCTATCGGGTGCCATGTCTCCTTCTAGCCCGTACAATTTCACTTTTAGCATATGTCATGCCGTCTATCAGGATCGTAGGAGATTCTCGTGGGTTAGTGGTTTTGTTAGTAGGCTTGCTTGAAGGCGCTTCTCCAAGTGTTCAACATCCTATCTTCGGCAGTTGAAGCGCGCCTACCATGTCTGCCACGAGGCGGTTGGTGTGAGTTAGGTTGGGAAGAGTGGGTGATTTATGTTCGACTATATGGTTAAGCGACGTCGAGTCGGCCGGTGGCGATTGCAAACCGTATTGACGCCCGTACCGCTTCTAAGTTTGGACTCCAGTTCTGATTATCTGAGGGCGATTTCCCGCCCAAATAGAAGGATATGTTGCCTCGGTGTGTGTTGGTACATTGCAGCATTTCTGTCCGATGTGTTGTCCATCTCCGACATCGAAAGAGAAAGTGCTCTACCGTCTCTCTTGCTTGTCCACATTCACACTGATCGGTTTCCGCAACGTTGATTCGGTAGAGGTATCTGTTTAATCTTGCCATGCCAGTCCGGAGCTGGGCCAGCACGCTCGCTTCTTTCCATGGTAATCGGTCATACAGCTGTCGGGTGTGCTTGCCTGGGAGGGCCGCGTCCACCCTTTTCACGTGTTTGCCTACTTTGTCTGGCAAGCCTTTGCTGGTGCTTTGTTGGGATCGTGCGATGTTGAGAGTGGTCGATTTTATTCTGGGGAGCTGCGTGTATGGCATGGGGTCCTCTTAGGTCGCTGCCCTGGCCTGCACTTTAGCGAGGCCCAACAATTTATTATCCTCACTTGTGGAGACCCAGCGGATCCTGATACTGTTTCCATTTTTTCGCAGTCTTCTAATCAGCTTGTATATCAGGCAAACGTGCGCCTGGCCCGACTATTGTCGCGGGTTCCCTAGTATCAGTACGGCCGCTTTGTTGCTCGTTAGCAGCGTGATTCTGTATGATTTCAGTGCTGGTAGTGTCTTTAATGCGTGTGCCATTGCTGCCAGCTCTCCCGAGTATGGGTTCTGCTCTGATCTTGCGCCAAGTGTGACGGAGAAGGTCTTTAGTCTTGGCTTCTTGTACTTGGGCGGCTGCTTTTGGATCACTCCGCCAAATCCCACTACCTCATTCCGTGCCGAGCTGCTGACTGCGATCTGCATGGATCCGCCAGCTTCTGCCTGTGACTCTGGGGCTTGTCCAATATCGGTCTGCAGTCGTTCCTCCCATGGTGCTAATATAAATGGATTAATGGTTTCCAGTGTTTCCATCTTGATGTTTTTCAGCACATCTGCCACCTGATATAACGGGGAGCAGTGGAATCTTCGGAATTTCCTGATACGATCCGTATTTCTGCGGAGTGGGTTGGTTTCTGGTAGGGTGTGGATGTCCGTCCACATCTTCACTGCCCGTCTCCAGAACCGGCTTTGTGCAGAGGTGATGTGAGCCTCTGCTTCCGCCACACTGGTTGCAACGGTGAGGAATGTTCCCACTATTGCTTGAGCTCCAACCCGTTGGACCCGATTGATGGGCCCGATGGCCTTATCTTTGAACGCGTGCATCCAGACATTAGAGGCGTAGTCCACCACTGGAGTAACCGTTGATGTGAACAACTGCCGCGCTGTTGAGGGGGATAGACCTTTGAGTCGTTTAAGCTCCATTACTGCTTCTAGGCCCTTGGACGCTGCCCTGGCTATATGTGCCTTGTATTTGAGTCTGGTGTCCATCACTACTCCAAGGATCTTGACGTGGTCTTTGGGTTCAACGGCTTGTTCCTTGATGGTGAAAGGCTCCTGTTCTGATTTATGTGCTTTGGGGGTGAAGTGTATAATGGCCGTTTTCTCTGCTTCGAATGTCGCTCCACTCCTCCTCTCCCAGTCAAGTGCTTCGTCAATAATTTTCTTAATGCCTTCCCGGTTGCTCCGCGCAGTTGGCCCGGTCACCCACGCGGTGAAGTCGTCCACGAAGGCAATCGCTCCGCCGCGGCTGTCGATCTGTCGTTGCACGAGATCTGCGTTGAAGAAAAGGAACAGGATCGGCGATAGGGGAGAGCCCTGCGGTAGTCCGGCCTGTGGGAGGCTTTGTACCTCAGACCCTTGCCCATTGATTTGGATGGTTGCTGTTCGTTCCGAGCAGAAGGCCTCGACCCACCGGAGCAGCACTTCTGGTATACCTCGCGCTTTCATCCTCTGGAGTAGTCTTTCCTTGCAGACCCCATTGTAGGCCCCTTTGACATCGAAGCTAATCAAGCTCACGACCCGTCGGCCACGCCAGGCCGTGTAGATTTGCTCCTGCAGGAGCAGGAGTGCCTGTTCCGCTGATCACTGTTTTCGGGCTCCAAAGTGAGTGGTTAGGAGCAGGCCGTATGTCTCCACTGCGTGTGAGATCCTTTCTGCCACCACCGACTCTAAAACCTTGCCTAGTGTCGCGAGAAGTGAAATCGGCCTCCAAGCTTTCGCAATGGTGTAGTCCTCTTTGTTCGGCTTTTTAAGTGGTATAATCTTCGCATGTCTCCACTGACTTGGTAGCGTGCCCTCTTCCAGCGACGCCTGGAACAGGTTGAGAACCCTGTGTTTAACCGCGGGCCAGGTCATCTTCCAAACTATTGCCGGTAGACTGTCTTCTCCAGGTGCCTTCCATGATTTTGCTTTGAACAGTTGTCGCTCTATTTCCTCCATGGTGATGGCAGGCATCTCTACTGGTGCCCTTTGCGGCCTGGCTCCTTCCTCCTCAATGTTGTTTGGTAGGGAAGGAAAGAATTTAGCCAGTAGCTCTTCTGCTTGTTCCTTATGATCGGTGGTGGTGGTACCATCTGCTCGGACGAGCTGTGGTACCTTCCCGAATGCTGTATCGTCTCCACTCTTCAGGTACTTGGCGGCCTTCCATATGTTGTTGTTGTCTGCAAGGAACTCCTTCCAGTGGTTTTTCTTTTGTTGCCGGATGGCATTGTGGTACTGCTTCGCTGCACTTTTAGCTGTCTCTTCTAGATGTGATGCGATTCGTCCTGCCCGTCGCTCCGAGCGGGCGTGATTTCTCCAGTATTTGTAGATGGAGTGGAGTTGAGTCAGGTCCGTTGTCCACCACCTCTTTGCGTATGGGGACGGTCTGGCCTTCGGCGTCAAGGCATGCACCGCCTCCAACACCGCGGCCATTAGTCGGTCGGTTCTCTGCTGCACCGTGCCGTCCGCCGGTGTGCTGTCCAGGCTTGTGGTAATTCTGGCATTGATCTCCTTCCATGGTGCGTTTTTGAGCAGCAGTCGCTCCTGCTGTTTAGAAACCGGAACCGGAACGTCAAACACAGTCTCGATTGCACGGTGGTCGGAGCCGTGCTCTGTCCCATGTACCGCACACTTGACCATGGAACCCGTCAGATTCTCCGAGGCAAGGACGAGGTTGATAGTTGACTCGTAGTCTCCACCCTGTCCTCCCCCCTGCCATGTCTTTGTGCCTCGTTTCAGTAGACTGCTGAGAGCAAATTCATTCATAAGGTCAATGATTGAATCCGCTTCGCCCTGTCTCTCTAAAGACACGTCGTCTCCACCCCAAAGTTGGTCATGTCGGTTGAAGTCTCCTACGATCACAGCCTCCACCACTGCGCCCGTATCTCGCCTTACCTTGGTAATTGCCTCGCGTAGACTAACGCACGTGTCACGCAAGGCTTGGGCATCTCCTCCTTCTACATAAACTGATGCCATAAAAATCAATCGCTCGGGAAGCCGGATGACCGCCGCTGTCAGATCCGGGGATTCAATGGGCACTTGCTCCGCTTCCACGTCCTTTCTTACCCAAAGCATGCTCCAGATTGCCCATCTGCCTTCCCTCCATGCGGAGGGGACCATCTTCGTCCATTTGTGATGTCCCATTGGAGTTGTCAAGAGTCGGCCGTTGATTCTTCTCGCTTGAGGTTCTTAGATTGCTATTGCCGCTGCATTCTGAATTTCTTCGTCGTTCATCAAGCTGTCATGTACTGCTCCCTGTTTCCTTACATTTAGCTGAATTATTCGGAGCGTCTTATTCATGTTGCACTGGATAGAGCTTCCGGCAGTTTCTGCTGTACGATTCATGTGGACCTCCGCACGGAACGCACTTAAGGACCGTCTCGTTGCAGATGCTGTGGCGGTGGCCTTCCTTGGCGCATTTCGCGCACTTCTGGGCGTTGTTGCATTGGAATGCCTTATGTCCGATCTCTTGGCAGTTGTAGCATTGTGTCGGTCGTGGTCGATGTTCAAAGGCGCTGGTAACGCCAGATTCTCCCCCAGCGTGGAAGAAGCCCTCGGCCAGGAGCCTTCGTGCATTGGTGCCTTTGGTCAGGTACACCACCATTGACCCATAGGCCTTCGCACTTTCCTTTCTGCTGAGCCATGCGATCTTGGCAATGATGGTCTCATTCTCCTCACTGAAGGCTGCCGCGGCTCCTGCTCTAATCTCGCCTTGTTCGTCTAGCATGGCTGCTTTCTTGACACTATCAACTTTGATTGGGTAGAGGTCATCGCGGAGCACTCGGGCTCCTACGCTAGTTGTTGCTTCTGTAACTTTCTTAACTAGCTGGCGTTCGGGTTCATCTCGGCAAGCAATTCAGATCTGGTTGGTGTTCTTCAGGTCCACCGTAACCGCATGACAGCACCAGTTAGTGTGGTTTTCCATGCTCCGGATCTCTTTCTTCACTGCTGCCCTAATTTGGCCGGCAGACATTCTCTCGCTACCATCATCAGCCACATTCGAGGTATCTATCGTGCAATATAACGTATCGGTGAAGGTGGTCGGTGTCGTGTTAAACAAGGAAAGAGTCCGTATGTTGCTTGGCTGGCTCGTTGGAGGAGTGCGGGCGACATCTGCGTAGGACAGGTTATTCGTAGGGTCTGGGGTGGTTATAGAGGTGCGTAGGGATTGGATTTCGCGGAGTGTCTTGTCATGGTTAGTTTAGGATGTGGCCAACTTATTACGCAGCTCCGCTAGTTCCTGTTGCATTCCAGCAAGAGCCTCCGTAAACTGAGTTTTGGCTTCCCTTATTTTATCTCTATGGGTTTCGTCCCTTCTCTTGATTTCTCTTCGTAACTTGACTAACTCTGCGAGTAGCTCAGTTATTTGCGGGTTACTATTGCCGGTTTCTGTTTCGTCCTCTGAGCTGTCAACGCGCTCTGCTGCGGTTTCATTGCGGGTCTTTGGTCTGCCTCTCCCTCGGCGTTCAGTTTGACTGCCCAACGCATATCTTGTAGCTTCCTCTTCCTGTTCCCGGGCATAGTTATTCGGTGGTCTGGTGACTCGTTTGGGTCGTAGCCGTGGTGGTGATTCTTCGCGGTCGGGGGGTTCAGGGGTTCGTGTTTCGGCCCGTCCCGCGCGCGCGTCGCGTGTCGGCATCTTGCCCACAACCTTCGGCAAGTCGTTCCGCTTACTGGTTACAGAGGAAGTCGTTCTTTTTCAAATTTCGCCTGATCTTGGGACCTCTCGTTCTCCTCCGTATCGCTCGTCCTCATCAAGATACACTGATGCTCGAAATCGGTCTGACCTTCAAACACATGAAGAGAGTTCTGATTGACCCACTTCCCGGCTTTAGTGGGCTAAGAAAATTTGGGTCCTCATAATGTTACATAATCATTTTGAAAGCGGATGCTATGGTGATTGGTCAGGGATTGTTTGGGAGCCAAATATATTTAGAACGCTAGAATACTTGGCAGTGGGGGTAGAAAGTAGAAACGTGTGTTTATGGGTCAGACTGATTTCGAGAAACCCTGTACAACGAGAAAGGCCTTGAGAGCCGCGGCCACCAGTTTCCGGAAGCCCTGTAACAGTGTCGATCACACGGACCAGACAGGATTGCGAGCCTGTATCGCCATCGGACGGACTGTACAAACCTGAGATTTTGGAACGACTTGCCGAAGGTTGTTGGGCAAGATGCCGACACGCGACGCGCGCGCGGGACGGGCCGAAACACGAACCCCTGAACCCCCCGACCGCGACGAACGCGAAGAATCACCACCACGGCTATGACCCAAACGAGTCACCAGACCACCGAATAACTATGCCCGGGAACAGGAAGAGGAAGCTACAAGAGGACGAAACAGAAACCGGCAACAGCAACCCGCAAACGACTGAACTGCTCGCAGAGTTAGTCAAGTTACGAAGAGAAATCAAGAGAAGGG
>NW_027263911.1:0-15068 GCF_044049435.1 Aspergillus pseudodeflectus | reverse complement strand
GTAGGTATACCCGCTATCCTAGCAGAAAGAGGAAATTATCATGCGAGGGTAAAAAAAAAAAAAAGCAAAGAGTGCTTGCTGACAATATGGATCTGTATAGGTAAATGCAGCTCCGATAGAGACATCTATTATTCCAACCTCGTCTTCAAGTTCACCGTTGGCACCGATATAGCCGGAGACATACTGAGTACTTTTGCTCCCCTGTCTATTTCCTCTCCTAGCCCCAAGATATCTTCATACTAACCAGAATATGGTGAATAGTAATGCTCATCCCCTTCCCCCTGCTCCGGACCCTTCAGGTCGCCCCCCGCCAAAAATTCATCCTGGCCGCAATCTTCTCGCTCCCCATAATCCCCATCATTTTTGCCGTCTTGCGCCTCGTCATCGCGAACCCGTCAACCGGGAATGTCGATCCAATCAAGTTCCAGCTCTACAGCATGCTCGAGAATTCGTCTGCCATCGTCACCTCCTGTTTACCCTCCTTGAGACTTTTCGTGGGCAATTCCAGGGCACAGGTGTATGCTGGGAGTCACAAGTATCATCGGTATGGACGGGAATACTCATCTGGGCAGGGCGATTATTCTAGAAATAGGGTGCATTGGAGTGGGGGAGCGGGAAGTTCTGAGGCCAGGGTTCAGGCCCAGAGCTATCAGATGGAAATGTTTGCGATGGACACGCAGAGTGGGAGTAGAGCAATGGAGGAGGATGCAAAGACGGACAAGTCGGATTCGAGTCAGAGGGGGATTGTGCAGCCCCCGAAGGGGGTGTTTGTGACGAGGGAGTTTATGGTTCGGTGAATAATACGATCCGCATTGGTCCCATGGCAGTAAGTAGTTTCTATCATGGGTAAAAAATAGACATGTGGGGATGATAAACTGACTCGGGCTACTTCTTGGGTTGTATACAAAAACTATAATATATCTAAAGTCAGGCCAGATCAGTCCTATATAACCTGTTCTCTTCTGGGGACAAAGTCAAAGCCAAGGTAAAGCCGCAAAGTTAGGCCTCTCCGAGTATGATTCCTTTTACCATAGGATCTAACAAAATTCCCCTTGTTGCTCATGATAGGTGGCGATATTATCAATGCGAGATTTCTTTGTCTTTGGCTTAATAGGCTCCTTAGAGCAGGTATCAAGGATAAAACTAGTAATATATTCCTAAGCAAGCTTTCTATACTTCTCCAGCCATATACAATTAAGATAACAAAGAATTTAGAGGCTAGGAGGGTGAACAGAGGAATAAAGAAGAAGCAGTCGAGCGCTTAACCAGGCCGATTAGATCTGCCATTTTCGGCGTCAATTTAGCCATGAGTTCAGATAGACTGAAAGTCAAGCGCTCTGTTAACATCAGTTTGGGAGACTAGAATACTTGGCGGGCGCAAAATAGTGTTGTAAAACACGTGAGGACGTTTAAAAAGCTGCATGATCACGAGAGTTGTGGGGTGAAAATGCAGCTGTTTATGGCCTTAGTGGCGGTCATTTTCAGTGTTGATTTTACAGGTCCCCAAATTCAATTTGTAAAAAGATGAGCCGCGACAAAGCGACCAGCCAAATAGAGCGGGGCACGTGGGAGAAAGCGAATATCCGGGCGGCGAAAACCGACTCCCAGAGCATTGGTGCTGCCTGCGAATTCCAGGGTAATCCGGCACGGCAGAATCGGCTCGTATTATGTATATCGCGGGTCAACCGGTCAGGCGATTATCAGCTGTCCTCGTAATTCTTATCAATCGAGTGGTGGTGGTTACGCGTTCTTGAAGCGGACTGAGGTATGAGGAGGCGAAAGTTGGCGATCGTCGCTGGAGCGAGAAAGTCATAGGGCTGCCCAGATGGCCGAGTGGAGAGCTGCGCAACACAGCTTATCCAATTCTAAATGAGCGTAAATTCGATAAGAAAGATCCAACGGTGATGAAAGAATAATTGAGAGACGTTGTAATGTGTCCTGGCCGTTGTGACCCCATTCTTGTCGCATGCGAATAAGAATAGAAACGCGACGTCATAAGACGAGGAGAAAGAAATCGCCTGGGCGACCCTTTGAACTCTCAACACTCAACACCAAGGATCAAGGGTCCGACGACGGTGCTGGGCCGCAGCTTGCATCGCATTATTGCTTTTTCTCCCACCGATTGATTGCTTTCCTGCAGACTTCAAAAGGCACTGCAGCGAGAAAATTGTCGAGTTGGCTCCACTGATCGCCGGCCATTCAGACGAACGAGCGGACCTCCAGAAGCACAGTCCACGCCGCTTGGAGGAAGAGCAAGTGTGTCGAGAGTGGAAAGTCTGAGGGCCCATCATTCCTGGTGTTCTGCAGTCGTCTGCACTGTGTCGCCTTTTCTGACCAGTGAACTTTGTTCAACGCCACCATGCAGACATTCTAGTACACCTGATGTGCTCTCAAACCCCCGCAAATTCCCATATAGTTCGTAAAGGTGGCTGTGGCTCGCTCAACCGGCGTGACCCGCTGGAGAGTTGCCTGGAGAATGAGATGACGCTATGGCACTTGACTTCAAGCAGCAGCCTCCAGAGTAAACATAAAAGAAAGAGGACGACCACGGCACGAGTCACTTCCCCTGCTAACCGCCACAGACATCAGCGTCAAGCCCCTGGTCCGGTACTCACCCGAAACTCGACTAAAACGGAGGACGCTCGACGCTACTGCAGTCCAGCCCATCATCGACCAATATCTTGCCTTCTTTGTTTAGCATAGCGCCTTCTCCTGCTGCTCTCCACCTCTTTGAGGTTTGGAAATCCCTCCACTCCCTGAGGATTGATTTATAGTGGACGACCGTCCCTTTTTTTCTCCCCTCGCACATGATCCTTCTCTCCTCGACCGTTTTACAATCCAGTTCATCGCCTCCTTTTCCGAAAGCCAACACTTAAACTACGCGATCTCACCCTCTCAGCTCTCGCTCACTCTGGCTCTCTCTCTCTTTGCGACCTCGTGACTGCTTACCACAAACGCTAATGCCTACCCCAACGAGCGGGCCTTCATAACACCCCCACAAAAAAAGCCACCGCCCACCTCCAACACAAGCAAAGACAATGCGCGACATGCCGTCAAAATTCGTCGAAATCCTCGACTTCAAAGATGCCCATCCTCGCATCTCTGACTCAGACGTGCGTCTGGAGGACGTCTTGGCCGACCACGAGGCCCTCGTCAGCCGACCTGTTTCCTCTACAAACAACTCCTCCAAAGTCAGCCTCGACAGGGACCGGGTAGAGCGTACCTCCCCGACATCACCGTCGCAGCGCTGGAAGCGATTGAGCCACATCCTCGCCGTCACAAGGCGACCGGTTTAGCGCTCTAACAAACACACACACTAGAACAACCTTGGAACACTCCTGGTGCGACTCGAGAGACTTTTCTTTTCCCTCCGGCTGGGACCGACGGGCTAGGAAGAGCCACTACTAGTGCTTGCTACGTCGTGACTCGCCTGGAGATATTTTCCAGAAAATCCCTTATTTGCTCCGGGGAGTTGCTAGACTCTTGACACGTTCCCTTTTACGACTGCGCGACTCGGCCAGACTGCGACGACAAATCACGACGAATGATTATGAAGACAGCTAGGAGGCTTGCGAATCCTTACCAGATGACAACTGTTCTGCTTACCCTTTGATACCCCCTGTCCAAGTTGTATTGCATAGATTGTGTATCGCTCTCACTTTCTTGATGTACCTTATTGCGCACACTGGCACTGCGTGGATAGTTCAAAATTTTCAAAATTTGATTCGCCTCTTACCCGTGAAATGAGACTTTGCACTTCCTTGCGTTGATTAGATGCCTGGGTTGATACTTGGCCCTATAGCAAGTAGCTTCGGCGCAGAGCATGCAATGATGCCTGGTTGTACCACCCACACACTCTTGTGATTTTGGTGCTACCATCTCTGCAGCTAGAACGCGGTTTGAATACTCCATGAAGGGTCGCGGTGTCGCACAGCGGATTACTTCCCGCCTTCCGATTCATCCGACGGCAACATTATCTGCAGGCGAAATGAGCCAAGGGCTCATTTTATGTTGAGCAACCAAGCTCAATTAGAAACGTCTAGTATGCGCTGGTTCCAACCCGGGGAGATGCAGGTCCCCTCCATCGCGACACCCAGGAACTGGAAAATGATCAAGCCAAGTGTCTTCGACTCTTCCCCCATCTTCCCGGAGAGCGACAAAGAAGATTCTCGGAAAGAAAACCGCCAGAGTCAGGGATTAAGTGATCGGCGGGTCCCACGGGGTTTGTCTGCGGCCAATACCCTGAGCAAGTTATATTGAATAGCTGAAGCACGCCAATCAAATTCGAGACAACGGATTCCTAAATCTCAGACGCCTGCGCGGCAAACAACAGCATTGCTGGCATCGGCCATCGAGTGGCGAGCCATCGACGAGCTTCGAGCGTGCACGGGGGAGCCCACCTGCTCTAGTTGTGCATATCCTCGGAACTGCGGCGAGGCAGTGGCAGTTGCCAGTTGGTTACCGTCGGAATCTCAATCACATGTGCAGTATCATGGGCAAAGAGGGGTCGGTTCGGGAAAATTCAAGAGGCGCGGTTGTTCTGGACGAATCGAAGCGTTCCCCGCAATCAGAGCTAAGGGGAGATCTTCATATCGCGTGAAAAGCCCTCAAGCCTTCTCAAGCTTCGTGAGCGGCTCCTTGGTGCTTGCAGCGCGAGGATAGCCAACGGATCCATCTTAATCACAAGTGGAAGGTATACGGGATTCATGAATTTCAACACAGCCTAGCAGAGCAGGGGTTTCCGAGAGAGCAAAGTTGTAAAAACTTCCAGTGCGTCGAAGCAGCCGGGAGGAACAAGTAAGCGGTGAGGACAGTCAAAGTCCACGCTAAGCTGTTTTCGTGATACCAACACCAGCCCCGCATCAGCCACAGAAACATTCCAACTCCTCCGCGCGTCCCACAACCGGCCAGTCAGAGCAACGAGTTGAGATTGATTCGACTCTAAGACTGCTTGAGTCAGATTTTCGTGCTTTCCCAAGTGCATCCCACTTCATTAATCGAGGCAAAATGTCAACACCAGGACCCAAGACGAGATCGACCTCTCCCACCGTCTTCGAACAACAACGCGAGGAGCTGGTGAGGGAGATTGCCGTGGTGCGTAAGCTCAGAGTTACTCTTATGAGATAGGATTGCTGATCTTAGTCGATCTATAGGGTATGGAGCAAGTCCTGCAGAACATCAACCGGTTAAATCGAAATCTGGAAAGCATCATTGCGGTATGTCAACATCCCAACACAGCACCTTGAATAATTGACTAACTGGGCCAGGTTGGCAACGAATTCGGCTCCGTCGAGGCCCTCTGGTCGCAATTTGAGAACTTCATGGGGAGACCACGAGAAGAGGTCGAGGAGAGCAACAGCCGACCGAAAGACGAGAACCACGACGATGGTCAGCGTGAACAACAACATCAATGACCGACCACTTTTAACGCGAAATGATCTCTGTTTTCGTTGGCTGCCCTGTTTCTACTCTAGACTTCACGTCTTGTACATAGACAAAATCCTTGCATTGATTGTCATATTCTCTATATTGGTTTGCTCGTTAAGCACAGTGGTGCTGATAGGTTTTGTAGTAACTGAGATACAGGAGGTTCCGCAAGTCCCAAATAACGCCAATGCCATGCATGCTAAATAGGGGTCTTCAGACCGATTCATGGCAGACATCACAAAAAGAAAACAAATCCAACTCAAGGGCATCGCAGTCGCCAAGCGGTCACATTCAAAAAAGAGGGAGATCAAAACCAGAGGATGGGTAGAAGAAGCAAGGGAGCCTTGTAACGTCCAGTAGACGCTTAAGGTGTGGCGATAAAAAGAAAATATCAGAACACCGTAGGTCACGGATATCATGCAGACGTAGACCGTGGGTATATATCATAAGAAGGAGGAATTTGGGATGTCAGGTCGTAGCTTGCATCCTCTAACCAAGTTGCGCTCAAAACACGCTGAGAACAAGGAGAGTTGGAAAGCGAAAATCGCAAAGCAGCCAGGCTTTGTATTCAGCATAAATTGGGGCCGCCGACTATGCGCAGCATATAAGAGTCGAGACAGGATAGTTTGGTTTCACAGAATCTTGCAACTGCGTTTCTTGATCTTCTTACCTCCAGTATGAGGCTTGCTGCCTTTGCTGGATGCAGGTAAACGGGTGTCCCAGGTTTGCTCCTCCTCGAGGGATACCACTGTATCCACGGCGAGCTGGAATACCCCATCCACTCCGCGCATCTCTTTGCTGCTGCACTCAACATAGGATGCATTCATTCTCCGGGCCACCGTTTCTCCTTGCTCCGGGGTAACGGGCGTCAAGCCCTGTGTTTTCAAAAGCTCTATACACGTCCGCTTGTTGCGCAGGTCTGATTTCAGTCCAACGAGGATTATCGGAGTCGTAGGGCAAAAATGCAGAACTTCAGGGTACCACTATTATCTTGTTAGACAGTCGAATCGAGTGATCTTCGGCGACATACCTTATCCACAACATTCTCCAGAGACGCAGGACAATCGATAGCAAAGCAAACAAACAGGAGATCGGTTTCCGGGTAAGAGAGAGGGCGCAATCTGTCGTATTCCTCCTGACCAGCAGTATCCCAGAGCGCCAGCTCAACGGTCTTTCCGGATCGCCGATGGGTTGTTTGCGTGATATAGTTTTCAAATACCGTTGGGACATATTTCTGAACGACTCGTCAGCTCAAGCGCAAGAAAAGAGGTCAAGGTTCAGACTCACCTCGGGGAAATATCCCTGGGAATAACTAATCAACAGACATGTTTTTCCACATCCTCCATCTCCCACCACGACGAACTTTTTCGAATAGGCCGGCGGCTGGGTGATATTCGTCGCTTCCGAAGCCCTTCCACTTGACATGCTGGTATCTGTGCTAACAGTACCGTTGCTGACCCTAACACTCTGGCTGCGCATTCGATTGTTGCGTGGAGTCACTGACGGCGGAGGAGTAACGAGTGAATGGCGGCGCGAGGTCGCATAATATTGGTCGTCGTACATTGGCCCTGACATGGTGGTGGAGGAGGTAAAGTGTCCGGAATGTGCCAGCTAGAGAACGGATTCGTCAATTATCGGAACCAGCACGATGGGAGTATTGTCCGAGGCTCCACAGAGAGCACGTTCAAGCAGCAATCGAGGCGTTGCGGCGTGTCGGTTGGCGCTTGGGGGAGGAATGTTTCTGCGTTCTCAAGGTGGAAGATTAAAAAGTCGCTGCGGGAAGAGGAATGCAAAGAAGCAAAGTGGTGACAAGATGGAGGGTCTCTGTGCACAATGGTCTTTGAGCGTGAGAGTGAGGCTGACCTGAAACCCAGATGTTTACGGGTGGGAGGGCTACCATGGCAACCAGCGGAGCCAAAATGACGCACCCACCACGAGCTTCAGCTCCCCACTGTCACTCTCCAAGTTCGCTTCAATCAATCTGCCGTTGATTCGCCTTGGACATCCCCTCATCCACTTATTTTTAGCAGGTTCATCCAGATTTCCCTCGAAATCTTCCTTGGTTGGCCCGCACTGTTGTCGTGAAACGGCGCGTCGCATTCCCCTCTCGCGGTCTCGCCGCGTCTCCAAGCGCCCGCCATGATCTCATCTTGCCCACTTTGATCGCGGAATCAAGTCAATGTTTATCGTCAGTGCCTGGATTGCGTCCGATCGTGCTCCGTGCGATCCACGGGATCAGAAACAGCCAGTCTTTGGCCGCAGAGCTTCGGCAAGGAGGATAAGCAGATCTTGTTCCTTGTTTTCCTTACAAACCACTGGTCAAGACACTGGATGTTGCCGAGACTTTGATCTCTCCCTTGCACATCATGAGAACCTAGGCCATTCTTGTAAGTGCTCCGTAGTAACTATTATGAATAGAATTGCACTTGTTTTCGTAGATTTGTCTCCCAAGTCAAATGCCGAGGTTACCAGGCGACCTTGCGGGCATTGTCTAGAGCACCCGCACCAAAATATACATCTGCTTTCAATTGTGATGACAGCAACAACAAACCTTTAGCCACATGTAGGTGATGCTGGACCCAATATTAAGGCACACAAGAGGTCTACCTTAGGTAATATTATAGAATCTTAATATCTCATATCTCTGAACATGAGTGGGCATTTCAGTTACACCTCGGACATGACGAGTCTGGTGCCAGTATACCTGGCATCAAATCAACAACGCGGCAGAATCGCACTACAATACACTAAAACAGGAAGAAGACACGCTTGAGTTCAATGCGCGTATTCATATTATGAATGCATTCTGGTAAAGTTCGAGGAACTGCACCCTTGGAGTGCGAACCACTGGGCAAAGAAAATGGATGACTAAGCGCACCGGTCAGAGTGTTTGACGAGTGCCAAGAAAGACGCCTCCTCAACGCCGCGGCATTTCGTTCTACTCAGTCTCGATTCTGTCTTTTCCGCGAACAATTGTTTCTCTCCTTTTCTCTTTTCGCTTTTCACCTCCGGGGGCGCTGTTGGCAACTCGGAAAGAATATTCTCTTGGTGCTCGACCCTCTTCATCCTTCGCGAGGGCATGCCTAAGGAGCAATTCATGGAAAGACTTACGACTGGCGCACCACCGTGATAGAAATCGCCGCTTGACAACATGGGGAAGCCAGTGGAGGGCCAGCCGGACGCCGGGCTGAGAAGTTTAGATCATTGTGCGCATACTCTTCACCTTCTTGCGATGCCAAACGCGAAGCTGACGCTGTGGTGGCCTTCTGCTAGACAAAAACCAACTTCCCCATTGGCGTTACTGGCCCCGACAGAAGCTTCTCCCGCTGATCCGATATGAGACTCCATACCTTGCCTGGTTTCAGGAGAAGATTCGCACACCAGCGCTGGACTCGTACTTCGCATTCACAGCGAACCTCGGCACCCACACTTTCTACATGGTCTTCCTCCCAATTCTGTTTTGGAGCGGATTTCCAAGTTTGGGACGCGCGTAAGTGACTTTGGTACCTCAATGCGCAAACCTAAAGACCCCGAGTCTCAAAGCATGAATCAGACGAGGCTAATGTTAGTGCTCTGGCTTAGGATGGTACATATGCTTGCTTCGGGCATTTTCTTCAGCGGTTTCATCAAGGATCTCCTCTGCCTCCCCCGGCCGCTATCCCCTCCACTGCAGCGAATCACAATGTCTGGCTCCGCGGCCTTGGAGTACGGGTTTCCTTCGTCTCACTCGACAAACGCCGTATCCGTTGCGGTATACGTACTCCATCTGTTGAAGTCCCCGGAGTCGACGCTCAGTCCTGATGTGACTTTATTCATTCGAGTCATCACGTATCTATATGTGGCCTCTATCGTGGTGGGCCGTTTATACTGTGGAATGCATGGGTTCTTCGACGTCTTCATCGGATCCGCGCTGGGAGTCTTGTTGGCGGTCCTGCATTACACGTTCGAGTCGCCAATCGATCAGTACGTCCATTCCGGGAGCGGGAAACAGGTTACGCTTGTTGTCCTCATCATCCTGGCTCTTGTCCGTATTCATCCGGAGCCCGCAGACGATTGTCCATGCTTCGATGACAGTGTCGCCTTTGCCGCAGTAACGATCGGGGCCCAGATCGCATACTGGAACATCGCCCGAGCCAACGCGAATTGGGATACTCCCCACCCTTCGACCCTTCCTCGTTCTACCTATGAGAAGATAAGTTGGGCGCAAATGGGCCTCCGCCTGGTGATTGGTGTTCTCTTGATCTTCGCTTGGAGGGAAATCATGAAACCATCCCTGCTGCGCGTTCTGCCTCCGGTATTTCGCGGATTGGAGAAATTGGGATTGCTCCTCCCTCGTCGGTTCTTCACCAAAGCTTCGTATGTCCTCCATAACTGTCTGCAACTGTGACGAGCTAATATATATTCAAAAGGCAATACACGACGGTCCCTGCTCAATTGAAGGACCACGATGTACTGCCGAGCTTCTCTGACATTCCTGGGATTATCACGAACATCCGTCACCCGAGACGACGCGCGGTATCTATCGGACCACAATCCGAAGCGGACGCCTATGAGACTTTGGCATATCGCGAGAAGCGCAGACGGGATAGTCTTTCCAGTCCGTACCGGGGATCTCCCGCGATTGACTCTATTAACGAGGACGGCTCAAGCTCTGGAGCCGCTGTCCATAGGCTGTCGAGAAAGCCGTCCAAGTTGGACGAGTACGAGTACATGATGGGAACGGGAACAAATGCTATCGAGGTTGCATCTCAATCATCTGGCATGGAGCCGTTCCCTGAATTTATAGACGAGCATGACGAGGTGAAGCTGTTTGCTCAGGTCAAGCGTCCTCGTGTGCGATACGATGTGGAAGTAGTCACGAAGCTGGTTGTGTATTGCGGTTAGTTATATCTCCCTTTCGGCTCGAACTTCCTTCGGCTAATGTGGATTACGCAGGAATTGCCTGGATTGCCATTGACGGCGCATCGGTCCTCTTTGAGAAAATAGGACTCATGCCCAGTTAGCGTTTTTGCTTCCTTGGTTCAGCAGGCTGAGCCCACGAGCCATTGTAGAATAGGTTGCGGGGCGATGCTTTGGGTACATAAATTTTGTCTGACATAATGATGTGTAGATTGACGAGATAGCTGAATATATACACTTGGATTCTTTTCGTAATTCGTTTGCTTTTTCTTCGCTCAGACTGTCGGGACCTTTGAAGAGGTACGCACGTGACTGACCATATTCCATAAGTGGACTAGCGTTATATAGATCGCGCTTTCCCGCTTTCATCCATTGAATTCAGTCGCTCTTTCTCTCTTCGCTCACTTCCCGCGTTGACCTTCTGCTGCTCCTCCATCATTCACTTCTCTCTCCTCCCTTCTTCCCCCACAAACACAATCGTCGGAACAGCGCTTTTTCTCATGGAGAATTCAGTACTTACAGCGACTCTAGCGATCTTGATCACTTCATACGATATGCACCCAGCACCTGGAAAGTGATTGCGATTCAATTTGCATCCAGTGTTTTTGTTTCACTGTTTTCCTGCTTCTTTCTCTTTCGCACTCCTCTTTTACTCTCGACCTTTAGCGCTTTGTTCGTATTTGTCGCGCATATCGCCTTTCTTCGAGATGTTCTCTCATCCGTTCGAATCCTCCCAGCAGCAGTTCCAGCAGAACGACGGCACGATGAACAACCTTACGACCCAACAACCTGAAGCGGACGATGTGCCCATGATGGACGCAGGCCTTCTCGCTGAGAACGAGTCTCCCAAGGTGGCTCGAGATGCCTCATTTGATCCCATGCCCATCAATGCTCAACCTCAACCCACTCCCTTCTTCACTCTGTCTCCAAGTGAGCAGAACAATTTCGAACCGTGGCTTGGTTCTAACGCCTACCTCGCGAACCCACCCCCTCTCTCGACGCGCGAAGTTCCCCCGAAACTGAAGGCGGCTATGAGGCCTATTGGACCTGTCCGCCCGACCTTCCGCTTTTCGCCCCAAGGAAAGAGCAAGCCTCTCCAGGCGCAAAACAACGGGACTCCTCTTCGCCGCGCCAAAGAGGGCGAGTTCGATGTTCGAAAGCCTCCGAGCTACAGCACTGTGAACAAAGGTCTCAACACTCGTGGCCTGATGAACAAGCCTTTTTTCGACAACTACAATATCTACAAGCCTCTGTCCAGCAACTCGCTGGGAACAAATCGGTCTGCGATGACAGGCCTCACGACTTTCGGCCGCTCGGTTTACGATCGTCCCTATAGATATGGCAAATCGACGCCATCGATGTTTGAGAAGGCAATTTCAAGCCAAAGGGCAAACACAAGCCGCGATTCCTCCCTCAGCAGCTTTGACTCGCAGAAGTCTACCGAGGACGGAAAGGCAAATAGCTTTGACTCTTTAACATCTGTCTCCACCAATCAATCATCTTTTTCACAAAAGCGCTCTGGTGATATTGAAGCGCAGAACAGCTCCGCCCAACATTCAACTCCGAACGGTAGCTCTGGATTGTTTTCGAAGCACCGTCGTCGCTCAAGTATCGACGAGTTCGGCAGTCCTGTTGGCCCGGCTGCTGTGTCTGACGATCTCTCACCATTCGCACGTGGATATTATTCACGAAAGCGCTCAATCGATATTGAAGCGCAACACAACCACTCGCAACCTTCAACTGAGACTGGAAGCCCTGGGATGTCTTCGAAGTACCGCCGCCTAAGTGCAGACGGGCTCGGCATCCCCAGCGGGAACATGAATCCGTCTGCTGCCGGTCTTGCGCAGCCAGTTCGTCCTCCTTCGCCCTCTCGGCGCGTCTTTACCACCTCCACACCCAGCAAATCGCTTACACCTACCAAGTCTCTGAGCTCGAATTCAAACTTGATGGCCGTCGACATTCCTCTCTGTAATGGCCGAGACACACAACTCAACACCCGGGAATCCAAGGGTCATATGCCCGGTTGTTGGCCGACCCCCCCCTCTGTGCCTGTGTCGCCTGTGACAGCGTCGTCTCCTTATGCCAAGTCCGATGAGGATATCATCATGGAGGGGGCAATGATGTCTGGAGCTCTAGTTCCGCCATTTCCTGTCCTCCCTCACAATTCCACCCTACCGCAGAGCCCGTCGTCTGAAGGTGCCAATGCAATGGACACTGATCAAGATCAGATTGAGCACATGATCCCTGTTCCAGACGCACAGGCACCTGTAGCCGCCTGGCATACTTATTATGCTTCCGTTTACGCCTCTCTCCAGCGTGTGTTCCAGAATAGGATCGTCCAAAACATGGCAGATGCATTCAAGGGTGCGCTCGCATATGCTGGCTTTATTGGGCAGAATGTTTGGAATCATTTTGAACCTCGTGGACGTCGTGGACGTCATGAACGTCCTGTACGTCGTACTTCCCCAAACGCGAGGAACTCACCAGCTCGTGCGATCCTCAGAACTTTGTCACCGGAGCAGCAACAACGAATCAGGGCCAACCAATGGCGGAGAGACAGAGGTTATCCGATCGTAGAGGAATATCCCTTCCCTGAAGTAGCTCTTGATACTCCACAAATGTCTGCTTCTCCCATCGCTGTGCCGCAACCCGAAAACGTTCATCATCTTCATCATCATATCGGACAGGTGATTGAGCCAGCCACCGCACGTACAGCTGAGCCTGTTGCGATGTCCGACACCACTTCAATCTTGGAAGTGCACGGTTATCATGCGAGCGGACAGGTGCTTGAACCAGTTACTGCAGCTACAACCGAGCCTTCTATGGAATCCATTGCGGACTCCGTCTTGGAAGGGATTGACCATCATCCAAGCGAGAGGATGGATGCACCAATCACCACAGCTAAAGACAAGGCTGTTACAACCAAGTCTGCTACGAAATCTAGCACGACTTCGATCCTGAAGAAGCCACCACCACCAGAGCCTATGCAACTACCAGGACCGATGGCTTCTGCGTCCGGTGTTCACAAGCCAAAGCCAAAGTCAACCAGAATTGGCCCGTTGAGCAAGTATACTGAAGCGCGCTTGCTTCAGACGCGTCATGGGCGTGGCAACTTACTACGTGCTGTCGATGAAGCTCTCAAAACTGGGGATTGGGAAAAGTTCCGACGAACTACTGCTGAGATAGAGAAGTCCCCAGATCGCTTCTTGACACGACCCGCCCACAGCGAACGCCCTACTGCGACCGTGGTTCCGGTTGACAATGCTGACGCCAAACCGCCTTCGAAGAAGAAGTCCGTGAGTTTGAAGAGTGTTCGATTCAGGGAGCCGCTGGTGACTCCACCCCCTGGCCAGCCTCGACAAGTACTCATGACTGAGCTTGCACCACATCTGCGCCCGCCGCCACCCGTCTCTGAACAGTCTAAGAGGCCCAAGGCTGCCGGTGAAGCCCCTGTTGCACAGAAGGAAAATGTTCCGCCTACCGTTGTTACTTCTGTTGAACCTGTTGACGATATTCCAACCAACGAACATATCGAAACCGTCGATGTAGCGCCGTTGGCGGACCCCTGGAACCGGCCGGCGGACTTCCCTCTTGGAAGACCCGTGTCAGCTGTCAGCCTCTTTTACCCTGTCGCGAGACCCCTTCCACCCGGTCGGACTGAGTCTATTTACGCGGATGAGTTCAAGGAGATTGAAGAACAAAAGAAGCTTGACGAAGGTCCTACCAGGATCCGGCCTGAGGGTACAGCTGTGCGCCCCCTTTCGGAAAAATGGGAATCGCGTGTTGAGGAAGCCATGCGCCTTCCGCCCAATCGCAAGATCGCTACCACGCTTTCTGGCGATCCTCTTACGAAGAAAGACTTGGAAACTTGCTTTACGCCATTGAAATGGTTGAACGACGAGGTGATCAATTCATATCTTGCCCTGATCATCGATTACTTACGCCGGACTCATGGAAACGCTGGACGCCATGACAAGCCTCGGTTCCATGCCTTTAATTCCTTCTTCTTTTCGAACCTCCGAGACAAGGGCTACGAGTCTGTTCGACGCTGGGCCAGTCGAGCTAAGATCGGAGGGGACACCCTTTTGAATGTTGATACCGTTTTTGTCCCGGTTCATAACAATTCTCATTGGACTTTGATTGTTGTGAAGCCAGCTGATCGGACCCTTGAGAACTTTGACTCCCTCGGTTCATTGTCTCGCCGTCACATCGCAATCATCAAGACTTGGCTTCGTGGAGAACTCGGCGAGAAATTCGACGAGGACGAGTGGACTGTACTCCCTTCTGTCTCTCCCCAGCAGGACAATGGGAGCGACTGTGGCGTCTTTTTACTCTCAACTGCGAAAGCCGTTGCCCTTGACATTGAGCCGATGGCGTACGGCGCCAACAACACTACCTTGCTGCGAAAGAAGATTGTGGCGGAGCTCATGAATGGCGGGTTCGAAGGCGACTTCAACCCAGTCGACGAAGCTGGAGAGACCTTACTTTGAAACAAACAAACTTCAACTCTGCTCGGTGACGGTTTTTTTGTTCTTCTTTTTTTGTGTGTTTGATTGAGCGAATGATTTGAAAAGACTCGCATAGCAAGGCGTATTCTTACTTCTTTCGTTTTGGGTTGCTTTTTTTTTTGGTTTTTCGTTTTGGTTTCTTTGTTTCCCTTATTCTTATTCCCTATATTCTTATACCCCCTATTGTTATCGTCCCTATTCTTATCTCTGGGGCCACCGTTCTTGTTTTGGGGG
>NW_027263910.1:0-16470 GCF_044049435.1 Aspergillus pseudodeflectus | reverse complement strand
CCTGACCCGTAAATCCACCCTTCTTTGCATCTCCCCTGCTCTGTCTGGCTCGTCGTGACTTAATTGCTCTTCCTGTTCCTCGAATTATCTCTCCCTCCTTCTATTTTCTCTACTTCTTCTGTTTCCCCTCCTCTCCTCCTTTATTACTTGGTCCCCTCCCCCGAAAGGAGAACCGCCGCCTATCTACCCACTATCTACCCGACACACCTCAGTCGACCTCTCCCGTTAGGAGCGCTCCCTGGCCTTGCGTCTGCACCTCTTGGCACCGTACTCAAGTCCATTGGCCCTTGGTCTTAGCCTTCTGGCGGTTCGCTTGTCCGCAAGTCTCGGTGCTCTTTAACCTCTTCGTCTCACGCCCACCACTCATCTTCCTCCGTTCGGACGTTCCGCCCATCCAACGCACCCCTCCCAACTCGTGCTCCACCGGCCACAATCTGCCCAAAACGGACCTCACACCTTACCTCTACGTCCTTTCCCGCCATCCGCTATTAAAGTCCAGCCCTCCATATTCTCGATAGCATCGGCACCTAATTCTCCACATTATTCTTCAACTCCTCCGTGATGTCACAGAATCGGTCTGGGGTGTTTTCCAACTTGCGCATGGGTGGTAAGGATCCGGCCGTCCCTTCGGTTGCAATTGCTGTCAGGCTCGATCGCTGACTTTTTGCCTATTTCCTTCTGATCGCACAGAAGTCGTCCGAGAGAAAGTCCAAGATGGACTAACAGGGGAAACGAAAGAGATACAATACTCGCAATGTAAAATCGTCGGCAATGGGTCGTTTGGCGTCGTCTTTCAGACCAAAATGATGCCCAGCGGCGAAGATGCTGCCATCAAGCGGGTTCTTCAAGATAAGCGGTTCAAGGTATGGGGTTATTGCCGCGATCGCTTTGGCTTGGTGCTTTGGATTGCTGACTTGTTTTGTGATCAGAATCGTGAATTGCAGATCATGAGGATTGTCCGCCATCCCAACATCGTAGAGCTCAAGGCTTTCTACTACTCAAACGGCGAGAGAGTACGTTCTCATTCCGCTTCATGTTGTTTATAAATCACTGATAACTGACGAACGTGGACCTACAGAAGGACGAAGTATACCTCAACCTCGTCTTGGAATATGTACCGGAAACGGTCTATCGGGCATCTCGGTATTTCAACAAACTAAAGACGACCATGCCCATGTTGGAGGTGAAGCTCTATATCTACCAGTTGTTCCGCTCCCTGGCATACATCCATTCACAAGGCATCTGTCACCGTGATATCAAGCCGCAAAATTTGCTTCTCGACCCCGCCACTGGTATCCTGAAACTGTGCGACTTTGGATCCGCCAAAATCCTGGTTGAGAACGAACCAAACGTGTCCTACATATGCTCTCGCTACTACCGAGCCCCAGAGTTGATTTTCGGTGCCACGAATTATACAACCAAGATTGGTAAATTGCTCTCCGGTCCTCTCATACGCACCTTTGTTCATGCTAACTTTTAATAAGACGTATGGTCTACCGGCTGTGTGATGGCAGAATTGATGCTCGGGCAACCGCTTTTCCCCGGAGAGTCAGGTATCGATCAACTGGTCGAAATCATCAAGGTTCTTGGTACGCCGACACGGGAGCAAATCCGCACAATGAACCCCAACTATATGGAACATAAATTCCCTCAGATCAAGCCACACCCCTTTAACAAGGTCGGCCATCCAATTATCACCAAACCTTCTTATGGCTAATGGTCTTAGGTTTTCCGACGAGCCCCGCACGAGGCTATTGATTTGATCTCCGCGTTGCTGGAATACACACCCACTCAGCGTCTCTCTGCTATCGAAGCCATGTGCCATCCGTTCTTCGACGAACTCAGGGACCCCAACACCCGGTTACCGGATTCGCGGCACCCCAACGGAGCGGTCAGGGATCTTCCCAATCTCTTCGACTTTTCCAGGCATGGTACGCATCCTTTTACCTAGTCCGACTAGATTGAATCAAGGTACTGATAACGATAGAACTTTCAATCGCACCTGCGATGAACAACCGGCTGGTGCCCCCCCATACACGGCCCGCGCTTGAAGCCCGCGGATTATATATTGACGATTTTAAGCCTCTCACAAAAGAGGAGATGATGGCCCACCTTGACTGAGTCACTTGGTACGGAGCTTAACAAACTACACGCCTTCCGTTGTGCAGGTACACATGCACATATGCGCGAATATTTGATGCCATGCCGTCCACCTTCATTTCCATGCATCTGGTGGTTTTGAACTAGCAGAGGTTTATTTACATCTGTAGACCTAATCCATTGGCGAGGCATCCGGGAGCTGGCTTCTGTGTATCGGGTTCAAGGGAAGACAAAAATGCAAGCATTCGAAAAAGCGAGAAAAAAAAAGATCATTCAGACAAGGGAAAGGGAGGCATGATGAACCTTTTTGACGACGAAAAAAAGTTGTTATATGACGCAGTGGACCCCTCGCGTGTTCATACGAACGGGGTACTGAGATTGGTGCGATGGTCATAGCCTGGAGTTATGGAGGTGTCTGAGGCAGCTCTTGGGAGGATAAAAGTGATACCCTTTCTGCGTGAGTCTGTCTGCCTTTGGGGATACGCTATGCAGACTTGTATCCCGAAAGGGCCATGGACACAGATTGCCGCTGATTTTATGGAGAGATGGTGGAGAAGATGATGATCCTACACGGGTTTGATATCATGATGATTTTCTTTTTCTTTTTCTTTTCCCCCTGTTTGGACGCACACCAATGTGTACTTGTGACTGTGCTTTGAATATAGGTGTTGGTGGTTTTACCCCCCGACTTACAGCTTTAGAACTTCCTTCTGTTGTCCCATGTGCATACTGTGTGCATACTGTCGCTTACATTTTGATTTCCTCATTATTGTCGTTTTACTCAAATCATACATCTCTGGACTTGGGACTTGGCATCTTTTGAAGAGGCAGAGCGAAATTCATAGCATTATCTACTTGTCGCTTTCGAGATGAATCTGGGTTAGATAATCCGTGGAGCGGAAAAACAAGTCTTCCGAGCGATTCCCGGTGTTTTTGCAGCTTTGACGTACGCGACCTAAGCGTAAGTCCGACAGGTACATTTGTCTCTTGGCCGAGTGTGCTGAATTGGCCTTGAATTTATCTCTCATTTGTCCCGCTCAAGCCTTGTATAGGCGCGCAGCCTTTGATACAGCGAGATCCATGGCTGACCACGACCGTCGGAACCATGGCCATAGGGGTGGGCGCAAACGGCGCTACAGAGGTGAGATCATGATTGAGCTACCCATGCGGTCCCATACAGCTTGCTAACGTGTTTTTTGATTGTCTACAGAGGATGATGATTACGACCGGCGACAGCGACGCAGATATGAGGAACCTTTGGTTGTCAAAGTCCGCCGGCAACTTCTCACAATCGCTGAATCGGTATGGGTCGATTGATTTGCTTGTTGGTCGCTTGCTCACGCTCATGACTCAGGCAGCCAGAAGAGCGGAGGACGATGCTCTGAGCATTGCGAAGAATGTCTCCGAGAACTATGAGGATGAGGAGCTAAGAGATAACTTTATTGACATCTCTCTCGATCTGTATGTTGGTTCAAGAAAATTGCTACAGCCGGGAGTGTTTCGCAAACTAACAATATTTCTTTTACAGCATTCTAGAACAACCGATGAAGATTCCTTTCATTGCAACCACCGTTCTTACAGCCAACACCATAAAATCAGAGCTCGTGGCCGACGTCCTGAAACGCACTGCGGAACGTTTCCAGCACAATGTCAATGCTGGCGCTTGGCGCGAAGTCAAGCTACTTCTTCGGTTCTTGGGTTGTCTTCAGTGTATATTCGATGGGGATGGCGTTTTTACGATCCTAGAGGAACTATTTTCTCGTGCTGTAGACTTGCAAACAGCGTCTTCGGAAGATGTAGGTAGCTCTCTTGGAAGATCATTCTCGAAAACGCTCGACTATGGCTGACAAAACCTGGTGGTGGGTGGATAGTTGATCGGGTTGGAGCTCGTGAAAATCATCCTTTACACTATCCCGTACGTCATGGCCTCCCCGGCGACCGGGTTTGAAAGTCACGCCCTTGGCCTCTTGGAGAAAACCGACATCATCGCTTCTACGCCGCACACGCTTGTGGACCTGGTAAACCCCTTTGGGCCCGAGTCCGACAAGTCAGCTTCCATTCCGAGTGTTATCAGCCTACTTCAGAGCCAGCTACAGACAGAGTCCACGCGTGGTTGGGAGTTGACTTGTCTCCCTCGGCCATGGAACAACGTAAGGGACGGCGATGACAAGCCGAAGCGTCTTGAAGACGGACCGAAGCATCCGTTCCCAGATATTACTGTACCGAACCCCGTGCGAAACGGATCGAGGGCGATCTTCCCCGAGGTTTACTTGTCCGTCTATGAAGACCAGGACATTGAGACGGTGCCCCCAACATCGGACATCACTTCTTCTCTACTCAGGGACGCACTGGTCGATACAATCAATATCATGGACTTTAATCGCATTGCGACAGCCAAGTTCCTGATTGATCTCGACTGCTACTTCACACCCAACATCTTTGTGAAGCGTGCTACTCCTTTCGACAGACTGCGAGACCTACCCGGTGATCGCCCTACTTGGAAGCCCGAGGATGTGGCCGTGGATGCCGTTTTCTCACAGCTTTTCCAGCTGCCTTCACCGGAGCACAAACTCGTCTATTACCACTCTGTTCTCACAGAATGCTGCAAGATCGCTCCGGCAGCGATTGCCCCTAGCTTGGGCCGTGCTATTCGCTTTTTATATCGCAGTCTCGACTCAATTGATCTGGATCTGAGCCATCGGTTCCTGGATTGGTTCACACACCACTTGAGCAATTTTGGTTTCACGTGGAAGTGGAGCGAATGGTTAGTGTTTTTTTTTGTCTATTTTCTCACGAGCTATACTAACTATAACCAGGGTTGACGATTTGGAACTTCCTCTTGTGCATCCTCGCATGGCGTTCATCACCGGCGCACTCGACAAGGAGATCCGACTAAGTTTTGCGCAGCGCATTCGTGGGACACTCCCGGACCCGTACCAGGAGCTCATCTCAGAGGGCAAGGAGAAAGACACTCCTGACTTTAAATACTCGTTAGACAGTAAGTGCGGAATCTTCTCTCCGCCCAACTCTGCTAACCTTATCATTTCTAGCGACACCCTATGCGAACGAGGGCAGGGAGCTTATGCAGCTCATTCGCAGAAAAGCGACTGACGAGGAGATTCAGCCCCTCATAACTGCCATTGAAGAGCAGGCAACTTCACTAGGAGTCGAAAGTCCTATCCTACCTTCAACAGATGCATTTGTCACTGCCATATGCTTCGTCGGGTCCAAGTCCCTTTCCCACGTCCTTTCCTGCATTGAGCGCAACAAGGATCGCCTCTTGGCAATTGGACCCAAGTCCCCTGCCGCTCGTCGCCAGATCATTACCTCGGTCATGGAGTACTGGGTTGATCAGCCAGGCATCGGCATCAACATCATCGACAAACTCCTCAATTACACAATCATTACACCCCTCTCCGTCATTGAATGGGCGCTGGTCGACAAACTCGAGGCTGGCGCGATCCTCGCGAAGACGCACGTCTTTGAGATGATATCCGCAACCGTCGGAAAAGTCACCAACCGCCTCCGCCAGATCGTGGCCGCACGCACCCAACCCGGTCTCTATGAGCCCCAACTCGGCGTCCTTGACGAAACACTCACTCGCGAGAAAAAGGACATGCATTCGCTCTTCCAGGTGATTGAGGACTCGGTCGTCTCCGTCGCCGGCGGCAGCAACGACCAACTGATGGAGCGCGGCGATGGTAGCGGAGACCTACCCGAGGACGAAATCATCCGGCAATGGGGTAAGCGCTGGCTCCGTGTGTTCCGTCGCAAGGCCGCCGTCGAGGAAGCTTACATCACTGATGCCATGGCCAACGCGACCCCTGTGGGGACCAAAGCGCCTACGCCTCCTCCTGCCCCAGTCGAGGAGAGCACTCCCGCTGACGCTCTGGGCGATGGAGACTTGGATGTTGCCGATGCGGATGCAGATGGGACTGCCGATGATATCTTGTGATGCTGGCTTGTTGTCGATCTATGGCTCGTTAGGCGTCCATACGTATGCCTCGTTGGATAGTCGCTGTAATATTGCTTCCATGTACTCTTTAGCCTGGCTTATTTCATCCCATGTGCTCTGTATCCATAAGCCGTGTTTACAGCCAGATCTTTCTCACGTTAAATTAGTGAAGAGCAGAAAACATAATGCAAAAGTATCTAGGTACTAAATCGGGAAGATTAGTTGAACATTGGGTTTAATCCAACAAAGGGTTGTCACCCTTGATTGCAGTTCCCTAGGTTATCTGCTTTCTGAAACTATTATATATGTGTATCAAACTTCACGACCTCGTCTTCAATCAAGTTATGTACATTCCGTCCGGATCACCTTGACGGTAGATAAGTGTAATAGAAAATCCAAGACGCCACCCCTGTATCGTCGTCATTTTCCGAGAAATCAACAGAGTTCATACGCGCCATCGCGCGTTGAATGTGGAAACAATGTTCTCGCCAACATGATTAATATGAATACTAGAAATTAGTGTTACACAGAAAGGTATTAAGAAGGAGGGCCGTCCGCAGTGAGACCACAAAAGCAGGACAAGCAAGGAAATAATGAAGGGTAAGAAGAAAGGAAATGTTGTACGTCAATCTCGTGATTCACTTCCATATGTGAAAAGTGATCTTTGTAGAATGGAATCGAGGGAACCCAGAAGCAGACAATGTGCTTCTCGCTCAGTCCCCGTGGAACCCCCTCTCTGGCTGGTCGTGTGACCCAATTTGGGGGTTTCACGAATTCTTCTTGATTGTCTCGTCCGTAAGGTACTTGCGGTCATCGTCGCCTTCCACGTCTTTGAGGATGTGCTCCATCTCCTTGGTCTGCCTCTTCCATTCATCCTCGCCCATCTTTGTCTCACGGCGGAAAAGCTCCTCATTTGGCTTGCGGTAGCTGCCACCCATGCGGTCCCACAGTGTAGTAAACTGCCCGTAGTTGTAATTGAAGTAGAGGTGATGCATTGTGTGGCAGGCGGCACCGTTGATGACTGGGGAGTTGGCAACGTATTCGCCATCGTGGATCATTACAGTCCAGATGTTGATGAAAGCGAATAGGATGACGTAGGCCACCTTCTGCAGGGGGAAGATGAAAGGGAACACGTGGTAAGGGACACTCTGGGACCAGCCGTCGACTGGGTGGAAGGCGTGGGAGGCGAACGGGCTAGGCATGATCCACTTGTGATGAGGCTTGTGCAAAGTCTTGTAGACTCGAGGGTGGTGCAGCCCGCGGTGAATCCAATAGATGAAGAAGTCGGTGAATGCGATAAACAATGGGAATTGTAGGATACTGTAGTATGGGAATGGCTCCTCGCTAAAAGTATCGTAGAGTTTGGCGTATCCTCTGACCTCTGCAACCAGGAAGGGGGCAGTCAACAGAGACATGATTGGCATTGATCGCATAGTTTGCGCGATTTCCATGGGGATCTGGTTCTTGAGGAACTTTGGGTGCTTGACGGTCGTCTTGTCCCAGACGAAGATGTACGAGAGTGTTGCGGAGATAAAGTAGACTATGAATCCAAAGATCCTACATTTTTGCGAGCATTAGCGATGGAACAGATCGAGACGGAGGAGTCGCATACCAGACAATCAGGAAGAAACTCAGGAATTGACGATAGATATTGTTTCGAGGCCAGGCGCTGAGGTAGGCATATTTGGAAGGTTCGAGATATATGAGCTGGGTAGCAGGTTCGTAGACAAAGGGCTTCGATGCGCCGAAGAGAGACAATGTCGTGTTGGTCGCCGTCGGGAATCCTGGGATGGACACGGTGGAGGACAGCGAGGTAGGGAGGAGCGCCGAATAGAGACGGTCCCCAATAAGGGTGTCCCAAATCTCAAGAGCGATATCCATGACGCGCGGGAGCTACGGAACGGGAGGTGAGTGGTGGTATATCTGAGAGGGGAGAGGGAGAGAGAGAGGAGAACGAGAGACTTCAAGATTCAGGAGCTTCACCAAGGGAGAGACTGGCTCAGGACTAAATAAATTTCACCAGCCTATCAGAGCCGAGTTCGGAATCACACCAGGCGGAATAGGAACAGCCGTTTCCCCACGTCTGCGGCGCTGTATTATTAGTCAGCTAAATATGCGTTAACTATACACAGTCGCAATGTGGCAAAATGGCGTCTACTTCCGAGTAAGCGCCTCCACCTCTAGGCTACAATCTCGCTTCCGGCGCCAAACAGCCAAGAGCGCAGCCGCCCACCTTTGGAGGATTGCATCTCCGAACTGAACCAACTCAACTCGACCGATCCGGACCTCTCCTCATCCTACCCATCTTCCACCACCCGTCCATTACCGCCTTTTTCTCCAATTGCTTCGTGCCGCATCTCCGGCGTGTCTCTCAACTTTTGCTTCGAGCTTTTTTTTCTCCGGTTTTCACGTTTCGTCCGTCGTCGCAAGCTCCTTTTCCAAAGGGGTGCGCTGGATGCGGCTGCATTGACCACCTTCCTGCCTCCTAACTAGTCTTTCCTCGTCTGGTCGGGCGCAGACCCTCACAACCGCTATACACAATGTACAACACACATCGCGGGATGGTTCCTGCCCCCAACTCCCGCTTGAATGAATTGCTGGATCAGTTGCGCCAGGAGTTCGAGAACCAGTCGAGGAGTACTGGCGAGTTTGAACACCAGTGTACGTGAACCCTCTTTATTGACTTGCCTTCTTTCGCATATCCATCTTGTTGCTGTTGTTGTCATGCTAGCTGAATGCGTGTTGATCCTGCGTCGCGCCTCAAAAATTCCATCTTGCGACGGAGCTCCACTGACGCACTTATTTGTCGTAGTAACCGGACAGCTCCAGGAAATGGAGATGATTCGACAAAAAGTCTACCAGCTTGAGCAAGCGCAGATCAAGATGAAACAAGAGTACGCTTCTCCTGCATTGTTGTATTGATTTGTGTCAGCGACACGTAGGTAGTTGACATTTGTATCACTTTGCAGTTATGAAGCCGAAATCCGGATGTTGCGACACGAGCTCGAATCGCGTGGCGTCCAACCCGTTGCCTCTCATGTTGGCGGCCCTGCACAGCATTCCGGCCCTTCTCAGGCTCCCCCGCCTGCATTGGGCCACGGGCCAAGCAATCTGTTTGGTGGTATCATGGCCAATCAAGGAGGTAGTGGCCCCGGTCTTGCCCCTCCCCCTCCCCAGGATCAGCAGCCTTCCCAGCATAGCCTTCAACAGCCTGCCGCCGCGGCTCAGCCTGGAGCACCGCAACCACCGCAGAGCTCTTTTGGAGGATATCAGCCTGGCGCTGCTGTGAACGGTATGTTGTGACTGTATTTTATTTTCTCTTCGAGATAGGTGCATCTGACATCTGACCACCCCAATTTGCTCTTTTGATACAGGATATGGACCTCCTCCTCCTCCTTCCGCCGCATCTCCTGGACCTGGAAAACGTCCTCGGGCTCCTCCTGCCCCCGCCACCCCTCAGCAGGCTCATCAGTTAGCTTACCCAGACTCGCGCGTTTCTGAACTTGCCCGGCCTACACCCACAAGCCAAGCGGCTATACGCGATCGTCCTGGCAATATGTTGGCCAACTGGAACCCTGATGATTTGCCTTCTTCACAGAAGAAAGAAGGTGCTGATTGGTATGCTGTCTTCAACCCAGAGGTGCAACGGGTGCTAGATATCGACCTTGTCCATCATCTGGTTCACGACAGTGTTGTCTGCTGCGTGCGCTTCAGTCGAGATGGTAAATACCTGGCAACCGGCTGCAATCGTTCTGCCCAGATCTTCGACGTAAACACTGGTCAAAACGTCGCGACTCTGCAGGATGAGAATGTCGATAAGAACGGCGATCTCTATATCCGCAGTGTTTGCTTCAGCCCCGATGGCAAATACCTAGCCACTGGTGCTGAAGACAAGCAGATCCGAGTGAGTTTGATAGTCCCCTTTTTTCTTTCTTTTCTTTCTTTTCTTCTTTTCTTCTTTTCTTTTTCTGTCGCCATTTGTTTGACTAATTTCATGTGCCGCAATAGGTTTGGGACATTAGTTCTCGGAGCATCAAGCACATTTTCACTGGCCACGAGCAGGATATCTACTCCCTCGACTTTGCAGGCAACGGCCGGTACATTGCCTCTGGCAGCGGGGACAAGACCGTCCGCCTCTGGGATATCATTGAAAACAAGCTTGTCTACACCCTCAGCATCGAAGATGGTGTCACCACCGTGGCTATGTCTCCAGATGGCCTTTATGTCGCCGCCGGCTCTCTGGATAAGAGTGTCCGAGTCTGGGACACCACTTCCGGATATCTTGTCGAGCGTCTCGAGAATCCTGACGGCCACAAAGACAGTGTGTACTCTGTTGCTTTTGCGCCCAACGGAAAGGACCTTGTCAGTGGCAGTCTTGACAAGACCATCAAGCTTTGGGAGCTCAACCTGCCTCGCTCTTACGGCGGCGGTAGCAAAAGCGGCAAGTGCGTGCGGACTTTCGAAGGCCACAAGGTAATAAATACATTGCTCTTTTTTCTCAAATCTCAAAAGATACTGACCGTGAGTGTTTTAGGACTTTGTGCTCAGCGTCTGCCTCACTCCCGATGGCCACTGGGTTATGAGCGGCTCCAAGGACCGAGGTGTCCAGTTCTGGGACCCCATCACTGGAAATGCACAGATGATGCTCCAGGGACATAAAAATTCAGGTTCGTCTCCCCGAGAGATGCTCAAATCGTTTTGCTCGAGAAAAGATGTACCTAACATGTCCCAAACAGTCATCTCAGTGGCCCCCAGCCCGACAGGCAACCTTTTCGCCACCGGCAGCGGTGACATGCGTGCACGAATCTGGAGGTATGTCCCATACTCTTAACATTCTTGCTACCTGAACAAAGGCTAACTGGGTGTGTTGTCAAGATATTCCCCTTACACTGGACGGTGATGATTGGATTTGGGAAAGCTTCGGCGTCAACGTGATTTCGATTTACTGTGGTTCCTTAATCTTTCGTTTTTCTATTATCCTTTTTGCGTACCTATTCCACATTCTCGTCGTCAGTACTTGCCAATATATGAGTTGGGCAAAAAATGGCAGAGTTATCATTGTCCTGTCTTGTCTCCACATTTAGTAGTTCTTCTCTCAACTTCTCAACAATGTGTGGATTTTGTTTTCGAGTTGTGCGGTATTGTTTATGATAACACTGAAGGCAAGCAATCACGGGAATCCTCGAATGAAAAACAGGGAGACGGCCTGTATATGGCTGGGCTGCGTCATTACTGTTTCTAGTTGGAAGCCGACTGAAGATCAAATACTTTCCTCTCTATCATGACATACTAGTTGCATATCTACAAAACGGCCCGGCTTTACCCTCTAGTACTACGGCGTGAACCTCACATATATAACTTGGATAGCTATTCACTGGGCCAGCCGCCAGCAAGTGTATCAATGGTACGACGATTGAAGACAGATGTCGTCCTCGCCTGGACCATCTTGTTCAACGTTAGCGTGGTTGTTCTGGAGGATCAATTGAGCTCAGACCACCATGAGACCATATCCCGATCTCACAAATGCTCCGGAGCCGAGATCCCTCGAGTTTGCTGTCAGAACTAGGCCATGATCGACTATACGTTGTCGTACGGAGTAGTAGCGAGTGGCAATCTCGGCAATGGTGTCTTGGTGCATGCATATCTGCATGAGATCAGCCTTCAGCAGTATCCCGCATCAGTATCACTCCTATCACTCGAATGAGCCGAGCCCTCCCCAACCCCCACCCACCCCCTTTTCTTTTCTCGAGGCGTGTCAAAAGGGCGACTAGAGCTTTTGAGGATCAGAGCCATGTGAGCAAGATGTACAGTAGTAAGCGCCTGTTGTGCATGAGGGACCGGGAAGGAAAAAGCAACAATTCAAATCAAGGATGTACTAACTTCCGACCTCGAGGCTCAAGAAAAATGCTGATTATTTTTGTCCTGGTAGGACTTCCCTCCCCGAGTTGTATGCTATAAAGGGATGAACAAGGGTAACGTCATCCGGCTGGTCAGGGCCTGTAGCAGAGTACGGCATTTACCTGCTGGCTGCAAAGGACGGGTCACGAACATTGACATTCATTCTCACTATTGTTTGCAATTGGAACTGAACTTGGCTCGAGCTGACGTGCATGGCACTTTAGTGCAGTGGGATGACAAGATCCATAGTTGGCTGCAATATAAACCCCGAACTATGCATAGGTCAGCAACTTGCCACTATGTATGCAGCTTTTACAGCCAAAAGAAAGGATCCCTAATTCCAGATCGCGATAACTTCGTGACTGAACAGGCTATGTAGGAATGGTCACGAAGAGCGCTAAATCCTGCATATGATGTGTACGCCGTCTGCGATCTTACCATCAGGCAAAGCATCCGCGCTGATGGGCCTGCAGATTAAGCGACATACGGAATTACAGGCAGCGCATCTCTGTCGTTGACTTGGGTCCCATCGGCTTCTTCTTTTGGCAGATGAATCTACGATCATATTAGTCAGATCGCAGAAAGCGCCATCTTATACTCGTTTCAGAAAAGTAAGGCTTACCTGGTCAAGGCGCCATGATCCTGTGTGTGGAGAGATAGCTTGTGTCTCCTTGACCGAGGGCGATTTAAAAGGACGCAATCATTGGCTGAGAGCTTGCGACCAATAGTTTATTTCTGTAAAGGATGACAGGTCTTAGCATCCCCCCCTGTCTGCAAAGGTGGTCTTGTGCCGAGAATACTTGTCTGTATATAGGCAGTGGTACTTTTGTATATAGTCCAATATTGGAGGCGCCCGCGGCTTTGTACTTGGTTTTCTTGACGGCTTAGCCCTGATAGTCAGTCATCAGCCTTCCGGAGTGTCTCGTTGCCTTAGTATCTCATGGCAAACATCACTCACAGGCCCGAAATTGGGAGATGCTGTGCAAACTGCATTGCAGTCAGATTTCCGGAGCCATTACAGTCGAGTTCGAGATCTGGGCCATTATTATCGACGATTGGACGTGTACATTACAACTCGTGGCAATTGCAGATGACTTGCGGGTGACGAACTCCTGGCCCTCCATACTGGCTCCAGTTAGAGCCAGTCAGAGCAAGGACTGCGATCAATAAGGGCAGAGGAGGGCCAAGTCGGTGTGATGAAATGGTGGGTAGCTGCATTATGGTCTCGATCACACTCTAGGCGAACTATTGAAGAGCATCCAGTAGTAGTAACGTTGCGAAACGAGGAGCTGTGGGATTGCGGAGACTACGGAGTAGCCTGGCATCACCCAACATTGTTTGACTCACTTTCGTGTGCTTTTGTCTGGGGTTCACCTCAAGGGCGCGCTGAGGGTTTGCTGAACCTTGGCGGGCTCGTGGATCGAGAGCCCCCTCAAACTCAAAAGGCATCGGCGCGTTCTCGTCAGACAATAATAGTGCGGTACGGAGTGGTGTTAGCTGACTTGAGAAGATCATGTTGACTGCGGGGACTAATCCCTGCGGTACCTGAGAGACACAAGAAATTGTGATATGTCTGCTCGTTCCTCCCACAGCGCTCTCTCCCAGTACAGCTGAGCTGAGTGCAGATCAGGATTATCAGGTACCATTGATGATAACCGCGGATTTTCCATCAGATCTCGTGCACATATATCGATTCCGTTGAGACATGATCCACCATGGTACTTTGGAGAACGAAGACCTTAGAAGGAGCAATAGCTTAGCCCGCGGACAGCGTTGGCGTTTGTGGACCAGAGTACACAGTATTACTGGCAATCCTTGAAGACCAGGGGTTCCCCTGGTGGCGGTCGATTGACCGAGAACGCGCCTCGTTTGTCTGGGATTCGAGCCCTCGCAAGACGAAGTCAGACGCGAGCGGCTGAATTCCCCTGTCAAATAGTGATTACAGCTCCACATCTACATCATTAGTCTGGAGTACTTAGTTTGGCCACGGTATACCTTTCTCGAGAGCCAAACGATCAGATCCAATGTCCATGGTGAATTGCACCCACCCAAGGTCATGGGCCGGCCCGTTCCTCGACGGTGAGAAGAAGAAAAAAAAAATACATAGTAGTCATCCTCATGGTGGCTAAGAGTGCTATCTATGGCTCAGGGGCCAGGGCTGATGCGAGAGAACCCCGAAGGGTCGAAATATCGACTCAGCCACGAAAGTTGTGTTACACTGATTGTGGCTCTGTCCATGAATGATCTTGTCCTGTTTCACCCAAGATGCATCTCCCATCACGAGAGCATGTGCCCGCCTGCGGACTCCAGTCAGGTCTGGGGACGCCAATGCTAAACGCATGGGGGTGAAATAATGCGATGCTGCGGACGCGCTCATCGGGTTGAGCCCCTGGTGGTGATTTTCAATCGAGCTGGGCGTCATGGGCAACAGCAGGCTGGCCTTCCTTCCTCGTCGGAAGTCACCGTCGGGGATCCTGTTCACTTTTTGGGGGCACGAACTTGCCTTTGTACCCCATACTCCATCGAGACGACCGATTCCAACCATCCAATAACGATTGGCTCAGGAGTGATCGGACGCTGGGATCTGGCGCAAGCTAAATTAGTGGTCCAGCCATCTGCATCAGCATGCACACATCAACTCTGGACTAAGCCTTGACAGATTGTGTCGCTGGAGGCTCCTCGATCTGGAAGGTTGAGACTCTTGGCGAGGCGGTAGAGTTCAATCCACGTTGAGGTAGTGACGCGTTCTTGAGCAGACTCCTGGAAGATGAGGAGTCAGACGGTATTGATCCCGTAGGTTTGAAACGAAGCGCATGGTCGTGAAAAAGCGCCAAGAGGGGAAAATAACCCTTCAAGAACCTGTCGCACTACAACTGTCAGTTTGGACTTGGAGGCTGTTCAATGTTGACAGAGAAAAAGAAAATCTTGCAGGAGTGTGATATTTCTTTTTTTCCCGATGTGGTGGGTGGGGGAGGAGGGGCCAGCCTGGGGCGAGGCTTAAGGCTGCCATGCTGGATTTCGAGGCTGGATTTCTGGGTCGCCAGTCGCGGCTGCTGCGATCAACTTTCCCTGGTTCCCAGCGGCCGTGGGGACCACCAGGCGAATCAACGTGGAGGGGGCTCTGACGCTATTTGATGATGAATGGGTCCCGCCCGGCGGTCCGTCCACTAGCCCAGCCAAACCCTGCTATCGATGTAATTGAAATTAGTAGTTAATTAGCAGAAGTACTGCGCAGTTCCCTATCCATCCCAAAGTCCTGGAGTTTCGAGATGCCCAGAAATACGTCCACATCTCAAGGCAAGGTGTCAGAGTTGTGTCATTCATCTCATTCAACGATGCCAGTCGGCTCAGCTCGATTCAGCCAGCACCGGGTTCAACCTTCCGGAGCTCTCGGGCATCCTGCAAGATGCAGCCAGTCTGAGCAGTACCTTCAGCTCCGAGGTTGCATTGAACATCCCGATGCAGGGTGTGGAAGCCAGAAGAACCCTGCCGTCGAGAGGAGGAGCCAAAGCCTGATTTTCTTTTTCGATCTCCGATCTTATTCTTATCCCAGAGAATTAAAAGGAGCGTATTTTCCGCTAGGCGCCGACTCACAAGTCGATGACACAGGTGATGATGGCTGGTGATCTGCCTGTCAGAGCCAGGGTGACGAAACCAACCCCCAAAGTGAGGTTCCCAACACTTCAGGTGCCTGCGTGGGAGACGGGGGGATCCCAGTCAGAGGAGTCCTCATCCTGTCAGCTCCAGATGTGTGAAGAGCTCTGTCCAACGATGGCGATCCTAACCCTGCCCGTCAGGAACAAACTGCTGTACGCAGTCCACGTTCTGCTCGTTCAATTGGCCTGCATCAAAGCTCCGCTCCACCATCCACTCGGGTCAGATGATCGAGATGGATCGAGCTATCCTGAACTTGTAGTTTTAGATGTTTTTTTTCCCCACGTCTTCGTCTGTTTTCTTTCCTGAGCCACGACCATGTGTGGGATTTGGCAAAAATAAGATGATCTATTGCCGCAGACCTCCGTCGAGACAGCGAGACAGAGGTATGTACGGAGTACTTACTACAAGTACGGAGGACGGAGGACTCAGTACTGTGGTCACAACCGCGCGTGAGTGTCAGCCCGATCGGAACGTCACTCTGCATGCCGCGATTGGCCTTGGAACCAAGAAGAAAGTGGTCCATGATCCTCCATTCCGTCGCCAGATGCAATAATCGACGGCTTTCCATCGCCCCATCGTGTTGGGCGGGAAGCAGAAAAAAACCTCATTCGGGGCCGTGAACGTTGGTGGATGCTGGGGGGATTAACTTGGGTTTAAGGCACCGGGGAAGACTAGTTTAACCCAGCTTAGCTGCTTGTCACTAGCCCTGTCTTGGAACTACGTCTTGCCTCTGTCAATCAACATCCCCCTTAGTTGTGGGGGCCCAGCCAAAAAGAAAATAAAAGCTAATATTAACGAAAAGGTGGTGAACTGGTGATGATTTTACAAGCTCTTTTCTTCCTTTTTCTGCCTTTTTTTTT